>NW_018408441.1:611575-796144 GCF_002113885.1 Mizuhopecten yessoensis
TTCATACTGTAATTACTGTAGTGTCAGTGTATCCATGACTACATTACACTCTATTAGTACTGTGATGTCAGTGTATCCATGTCTACATTACACACTGTTAGTACTGTGGTGTCAGTGAATCCATGTCTACATTACATACTATCAGTACTGTGATGTCAGTGTATCCATGACTACATTACACACTAAAGTACTGTGGTGTCAGTGTAGCCATGACAGCATTTGACACTATTTATTTATCATATGTTAATCTAGGAACCAATATTTATCAAATATGAAAGTTTATGTACTTACGCATATTTGTAGTAAACTCTTGTCATGTGTCCAAACCGTTCATGTCCTGCAATATCCCTGTAAAAAGGAAATTGACCGAGACATTTTATGATTTTAAAAATGATATATATATATCAGCAAATTTTGATAACCCTAATTATTACAATCATGAACTGGTATAACGTATATCTCTGCAGTGTTTGAGTGACTGGACTTACATAGACACTAAAGGAACTACACAGCAACTAGAGGTCTGCTGTACTTAGTAAGGCTGTTAAGTTTACCTCAGTAATCAGTAATTGTTTAGGTTAGTATGAATAACACACGGTTTTCCCTCCCCCCCCNAGTTTTGACTGTTTCATCTTCAATATGTAGTTTTATTTTGAGTGTCAAATTTTGTATCAAACAGAAGTTGGAATTGTTATATATTCACTCACAAATAATGACATTTATGTGACCACTGCTTTCTTGCCCCTGAATGATAAACTTTGTTGTCATAAGTTTCTATTCCCACAGCATGTGTTTATTCATAGTCGCAAAAACCTTATCTAGAGGATTGACTGAAGAGCGTTCATCAGATCTGAATCAACTAATTCTGCTTGTGTTTACATGTTGAACAGGAGAGGGACATCCGACGTCTAGATGGCACACTAACCAACTGAGCTACACAATGTATGTGGCCTTAATAACTCAGGGCAGTCATCCAGCTCAACCCTGCTACACATCTCTCTCCCTCCAAGTCCTTACTCCCAAAGACAACAACACTATTTACAACTCAGGACAGAATATCCCCATTGGTAAACATACACCCAGTATATGACACAAGGGTTGGTCAGAGTACCTACATGTATGTAACAGGAGGAGGAAAATGCAATGGGGCCAGACTGGGATTTGAACCAGGGACCTCCAAACTCTAGACAGATGATTTAAACAATTGAATCATCAGCAGTAACCCAGGCCAGTCTTGCTATACACATGCAAAGCTATGTGTCCTTTGGTACAATCAGGTAATTGACAACAGCTGTTCAGTGGCAAAACATGTAAGGAAAATTATGTTTTTCAAGTTGATATCTAAAATTAGTTATAAGTTACTACTTGTTCATTATCACACAATTTGTTAATAATTAAAGTAGTTAATAGCTCTTTTTAATCACACAGTTCCGGTCACTGTTAGGTTCCGTAACAATCAATTATCCAGGTACAGCATTTTCTAACTGTGCCTGCCTGAAGAATTTAGAACATATAGTTCAGCCAGAGAAAATTATACAGACTGTAATGGCATAAAATGTTGTTATAATCAAGACAATATATATGTAGCTAAGACTATAAATTTAAGTGTGATGTTTCTTTATATTTTATTTTTTTGTTAGATCAAGATTGTTTAATTCACTACTTGTTCATTATCACACAATTTGTTAATAATTAGTTAAAAGCTCTTTTTAATCACACAGTTCCAGTCACTGTTAGGTTCCATAACAATCAATTATCCAGGTACAGCCTTTTCTAACTGTGCCTGCCTGAAGAATTTAGAACATAATAATTAAGTTCAGCCAGAGAAAATTATACAGACTGTAATGGCATAAAATGTTGTTATAATCAAGATAATATATATGTAGCTGATACTATAAATTTAAGTGTGGTGTTTCTTTATAAAAAAAAAATTGTTAGATCAAGATTATTTAAGAATCAATTTGCATACATGTATGTGTGCATGTATGTAATGGAATGTAAGGAGGGTGAGAAAATGTTGAGAAAAAAATATGAAGGCTGCTTCAGCCTAAGTTAATTATGTTTAAGCATTATTTAATCTCATTTATATCTTTATTTTGTATACAAACATGTGTTGATGATATCTATTCTTCCATGTTAAAAGGTACAATACAATGTGCTTTTTGGTTAATACCTTTTAGGTGTTTATAAAGCGAGCGATCCAGATAATCCAGTTATTTAATGCATAGGCTGTCCATATGCATGTGCAAATATTTTTCAAATGATGCCTTGTTTTCATTTCATCAACAACTCATGTACTGACACTAGTTTATTGATTCTACCAGTTAATTACATGCATGCACATGCACACTTTAATTTGTAGCCACACTTATATTTAATTAATACATTTTACTTTATCAAAGAGAGATAACTCTTACCCACCAAAGTTGCATGTTGACTTTTGTGTTGTCATCCCAAACCATAGACTTCAATGCAAAATCTACACCAATTGTTAATTTGTAGTTGGGAGAAAATGTTCCTAAAATTTAAAGGAAGAAACTTTTAAGATAAACTTATTATAGCTGTTAGATGCTCAATAGTGATGAAAAATTAAAATGTAATTGAAGAAAATCTGCTTCACTGTATATATAGTTATAAGGTTGAAGATGAAAATCACAACTTGTCTGCTTTAACAAGGCCTAAAATACATATTGTTTGCCTAAATCCAACTGACATGGAAAAAAACACCTCATGTTATTGATATTTTAAGTTTTTACTTTTATTATTCCAAAAATATGGTCAGTGATCTGTTCTGTTATTTGTTATCTTTGTGTTAAAGATCTCAGTCCCACTAGACGCAAAACATAAGAAAACTCCATTTTGGCTTTTAGTATGATACATACAGTTTCGATTTAGGCAAACACAAATTTTATTAATATTGACCCAATCTTTCAATATTTACATACATATTTAGTAGCTGTTATACCATTTAACACAAAAACACAACCTTTTTGGATTGAACAATTTTTTGTAAGTAAATCATGCACTGTTATGTTAATGTATATATTTATATTCTAAAAAAATGCAATGAGTCATTCAATTGTACAGCTTCTCTAGTTGTTCAGTGTTATATATAACTGCATCATCACAGATCAACATAAACAGAACGTCACTTCAAAAATTAGTCATTTGAGTGATAATTATAAGCTATTTACAATGTTATTTAATTTATAAAGCAGACTAAAAAACCCAACATTGACAACTATCAAAGTGGCAGCATAACCAAGTCACTTGCATATATAGTGCTATGAATGCAATTCATTTTTTTATTCATGTATAAGTGAGCATGCTATGAAATGTTCAGTTAAATCAGATAATAAGCAAAATAGTATTTTGTTTACAACTTAAAGTAGATATGGTGCCATAAAAAGAAATATGTATATGTATATATATAATAATATGCATACATACCTTCTGTATATCTTCTGATGATGGAAGTCTTTCCTTGTAAAACAATAAACAGGGGATATTTATTTATCAGAACTGACATTTTTTGCATCTAACTTAGCTGGTTATCCTGCCACTACACTACTTCAGTGCCATACATTAATTACATCACATATAATCACCCTTTAAAAACCTTTAAGTGACTAATAGAAGTTCAAGATCCCTGTATAATATACATGTATGTAAACACATTTATCATCATTATTATGTATAAGCATATTGTCTGGCTCACCAACAGTACAAATGTAACAGGAGAGGAAAAATGCACGGCCAGACTGGGGTTCGAACCCGGGACTTTCCGAATTTTACATGGACGCTCAACCAATTGAGCTATCTGGTCGCTGACGATCGACCCAGTCCAGTTCCGCTACATTCCTCCCTCCTTTTTTTAAGTCTTTGCCATCGAAGACACAACTATTTACAATGTAGGTTAGGGTATCCCCTTGCCAAGCATACACCAAATGCTTGACACAAGGGTTGGTCACAGGCACCACTGTAACAGGAGCGGAAAAATGCACAGCCAGACCGCAGTTCGAACCCAGGACCTTCTGAACTCGAGACAGACGCTCTACCAATTGAGCTATCTGCATGATTACCGAAGATCGACCTTAGTGAGTCCATTTTCGCTACATTTCTCCCTCCTTTTTCTGAATCTTCGTCCTTCAAAAGCACAACTAGTTACAACTCAGGTTCAGGCTAAAACTCAGGTTCAGGTAATCCCCTTGGTAAGCGTTCTCCCAATGCTTGAAACAAGAGTTTGCAAGCTCGCCACTTTAGTAACAGGAGAAAGAGAAATGCAACAGCCAAACTGGGGTTTGAACGTGGGAGTCAGGACCTTCAGAACTCTAGACGGACGCTCAGGCAATTGAACTATCTTGTTGCTGACTATCGACCCAGTCTAGTTCTGCTTAACACAAAAAGATAATGTACTTCATAACTACAAACAATGTTACATTGTAGTTTATTCAGCA
Organism: Mizuhopecten yessoensis; assembly: GCF_002113885.1. NCBI lineage: Eukaryota > Metazoa > Mollusca > Bivalvia > Pectinida > Pectinidae > Mizuhopecten > Mizuhopecten yessoensis. The sequence continues at coordinate 616,033 of NW_018408441.1, forward strand.
CAACTAAATAGCATACTCAGATTTCGCACCAAATATACCTACATGAAATATAAAGAAAATATCAACAAAAATTAACAAATGTTGAAAAATAGATTCTATACCTAAAAATTTAGCCATAAGTACGCACTAACAGGCTGTAATAACATGTACATATGTACAAAGTAGCATGCACTGTTATATATGTAGGTTAACGATTAAAAATGCATCAAACCAGAGGGGCCGATTGATGTCCCTTTTGAATCTCATTTATTCCAATTATTTCCAAATGAGACAAGTAACAAACAATACGATTAATAAATAAACGCATGATTTTAATTTTTGCATATATACTACATAGTAACGTATCGCCTGCCATAAACAGGAAGCAGGAAGCGTTTCACATACTCTCACGGTCTTGTCATGTCGAATTATATCGTTTTCCCAATTCAAATAGAACAAATCAACACATACAATCGTTCTATCAACCACTTACCTACTCCAAATTCTCCGATCACCAATATTTTATATAAATGTTCCTGATTATTGCCAGGTGTCGACGCCGCCATCTTGGATTATCATGTGACCTGCATGTACTGTAGGTCATGTGATCGTGTAATGAAACGAAAGAAGATTAAGGTCCCTGTACAGTAAATCACTTGCCGCCTATCCTCCATCCTCTTCCCTACACACACACACACACACCACACACACACAATGAATAAATAGATATATAAAATAAATGTCCACATGATGTTAACAGACTTTTCAATCGTAAAGTTTTAGTTATTTTTAGCAAAGCTTCTTTTGGATTATTATTTGCTTTTATTTTTCCATTCTCTAGATAATCAGATTTGTTTCAAACCGGTAATTCAACCGAGAATAGACTTTATAAATTGTTTATAAAAACAAAAACGTATTTGCAAAAACAAAAATTTTGAAAAAAAAAGGTTTTGTTTGATTGTTACCAGATCGACTTTTCTCAAGATGGAATCAGAGACGTATAATATGTCTCTGATGGAATCTACTGAAACTTTCCTTCATTTTTGGAGAAAAAATGTTGAAATGAAACATCTCTTAAAATTAGCGATTTTATATACATTTTGTATTTAAATCTAATATTTCCAACAAAAACAATAACCTACCTGCTAAATTGTCGATGGGCCGTAAAACAATACAACAACAAAAATACGAATACAAAATACCTACTGAAAAAAAAAATGTGTGAAGGAAAAACTAGAAACAAGCATTATTTAATTAAGGATTGCCCAATTCGTATATATTTAGTTATATATACTTCCGCAAACCGCACGTAATAATTTATCTGATTTGCATAATTGTTATTTAATTTGTTTGTATTCAATGAGAAGGCATTGATATTATAAGTTGATATAATTGTGTCTAATCCTTTGCACCAAAAATAAGGTAACAAATGGGTTTATACTAAACATCTATATAAACGTGATATCTTATCTAGAGCATTTCCTGGTGGCCTTGAATTTGCAGGGGCGGGTCCAGGTGAGGGCGTATTCGACTCTGCGATTAGTATCCATTGTTGTTGAACACGTGATATAGTGAAATCGTCAAAGATGTCGACGTCAAAACAAAAGCGTCAAAAGACCTTAAAATCATCTCAAGATCCATCCAATCATTTTAATATACCATAGACAATTAATGGAGAGAATTCGGCATAAAAAAATGTCAAACTCTGACACTTTGATTAAAATATACATGCTCCAAGTCAGGAACCGTTACATTAGTGCATTTCACAATTATTTTAATTTTTTTAGCCAAAAAAAGGTCAAATTTTTTTTCGCCTCGCTCCGCCCGCCCAAATATTTGATTCTACCTCTTTCAAATATCCTAGAATAGCCCCTGAATTGTGTAACATTGCCATGCACATAACATGATACTCCAATATTTTTATTTCGAATTTAGATCTGGTGACTGACCTCTAGAATTTAAACTCGCACAAAATTATAATATCCAGTTATTGTACTGAAGAAAAAGGAGGGGTGGCACGAAAGAGAATCAATCCTGGGATGGTGCGGAGACTGCCACAGTGGGCAACGTGAAATACATATACAGGTACAAAGATGTTCCGACAGACCGTGGGAAAGGATGAAAGGGTGGTTCGGTGCAGTGCGAAGGATTCTTAGTCTCGGGTTGGGCACCATGCACGGAGTCACATGTTACCGGAAGATATCGGAATCGTAGGGATACCGGAATAAACCCAGAAAACCCAGGATAAACCGGAATATCAGGCGAGTTGAGCTCTGTGTTTCGTACTACTCAAATATATGATTTTCAGTATTTTCTTGGTCCCAAATGGCCGATAAAAGCTCAAGTTAGAATTTTGAGTATTGATTTCTATTGAAATATAAATTTCCATCTATGTGGAAAACAAAAATAAATTCTGCAGCATTTATGTATCGTATATATCGAGTTATGGCCGGTTTCGTAATGATCTATGATGTGTTGCTATCTGGTGAGCCTTGGCAGAGTCTTTCAAGGCCTGTATTTCCCCCATAGTGTTTACTTTTAAAGGTAGATGAACAGGTGTGTCCACATAAACGAATAGGCGTCCGGAAACAATAAGAGTTACCTCCCTTTATTTTAGAGCTACATCAAAAGTTATCAACTGAATGCTTAGTGTTATCACGGAATTAGATCTAAGTCCGTGGTGTTATGATGATAGGATTGAACAACATGTTTAACTGAAGTCTAGCAATAAATGATAAGTTGGTGTAAATGAATACTTTTATTTTGAATAAGCATGCAGTGATCTTGATTGAACAGAACAATTTAATTAAATGATAAACCAAACAGACAAACAGTGTAAAAGTTCAGGTATAAAATCGAATCGAGGAACTATAAACTGAAGCAGACCAAAGCAGTTTGTTTATATCGAACAACTATATTAAATGTTCTTTTAACTGGTTCAGTGGGGATAACGCTATCTTATCTTTTGAAATGTTTCCGATTTTGTCGGTGCGCTATTTCATCAATGCGCAAATCTGTTAAAATTTAAAAATGTCCTAAAATTTGAGTGCACTAAAATAGATACGTTCACAGTATTTACCACACTTCATGGCCGTTCACTATAACATAGATATGTAAACAGAAAGTATCCACAGAAAGAATATGGTAAAAAAAAAAAGTAAGGCAAATGTAAGCATGTGGTTTTATTAACAGATTCACGCAATTAATATGTGCAGCACGTTTTAACCATGAAGTAACAACCGACAGTATATTGTATCTTGTTGTTCCATACGGCAGTCAATCGTTGAGGACAGAGTGTCGCTAAGACAAAGGTGATTGTCCATGGGCAGATTGCATTCAGTCCGTAGTAGAAGTATTCTGTATACGTTATCCGTAGTACATACTTATGCACAAGTATTCCGTACTACATAATAATGTATTCCGTAGTGAAAGTATTTGCCAAACTCTACACAGATCCCTCCACGTCCACCTTGCGTCGTATCATCAAGACTCCGTCTCGAATAGGAACCAATACCTGTTAATTAATATACAGTGTACATTTTTACAGTGTAAATTAACTAGAATTAACGTGCAACGTAAAGTCACAGGGATTAATATACAGCGTAAAATCACATAGTTAATACACAAATGACTATGTATATTGTAAAGTCACGTGGTTAATATACATTGTAAATTCACATGGTTTGTATACAGCGTTAAGTCCAGAACTACCATATATGTAGGTACATGTATAATGTTTTCCTACTTATTTTGAAAATACATGAACATTGGAATCTCCAGTTAATCAGCTTTATCTAGCACTATTGCTGATATCAGAGTTAAGCATTCTTCAGAAGTCGTCTTCATTATCACTTTACCAATTACCAACAACAACGTCCTTAAATGACATTGGCTGTTAATAGGACGTTAAATTAAATAAAATCAAACTTAAACCAAACCAACAACCCATCAATGACACCGTAACCACGGTAACCAACCAGCCACCTATCAACGAATAAGATATTCCACTAATACCAAAGCTACGGGTAAACGGAAACAGCACCACCTACCTGGTAAACATCGTCGTTCTTTGAAATGAATTCGTTGAATTTTTGTGTACTTTGACCATCAAACCTCATTTTCTCCTTGAGATATGGAGATCCTTGGAACAGGGCATTGTCCATCAGAATCGTCCCTCGTGGAGACAGCATGTTGTTATCCATTATCGACTAAAGAGAACAAAAAAATAAATTAAACTTTAATTTGACAAGCTCCACTGTCGGCCCCAAGCTGGACGTACATTAGATATTTAATTGGACCAGTGCTGAAGGTTTGTGATATTAACATTTTCTGTTCCCTATCAGTAGAGAATAATTGAAATAATGAATACCAAGTGATGAAATAACAATGATCAGGTTTTGAATCATTCTAATAAAATCAATAGAAAACACTGTATAAATATCATGTTATGAAATGATTACGTACATATCTTTTAATTTACTGATTGAAAACGCAGATGATTTTTTTTTTTGTGATCAACATGTTAACAAGATAAAATGATAAGCGTTTTATGTTTTTTTTTTTTTTATTTTCATACTGAAATACAAAGAGAAAATGTAAATACCTTATGAATACAGTTTTGTGAACGGGTGAGGTTTTTATGCGGGGAAGGGGGCGGGGCTGTTTTATAATGGCCTCCCATTCGTTATTGTATTTTTTGTTTACTGGGGGTTTTTTATTCAGAAAAAAATAATCTTTTTCATTATATTTTCAATCAAGGCATGCAGTTTTAAGGTGACGTTGCGATTCACAACAGCATTCAACCGATATTAATCAAATTTTGTTCCATGAGAGCGTTCCTTTTTATGTTGTTCACAAAATATTGAATTTGACTTTGTGAAGGGTATTTAGCCAATAGAATGCTCGTATTTTATCACAGGACTATCCTTTACCAATATAAAGTTGTTTAGAAAAAGCACAGATCGTCTGCTGGATAACCGAACTACTCGGTACTAAAGCGAACGTAAAACCACTCAAACAAACAAACAAACAAACGAAAAGTACACAGATATAAAATGTAAACAACTGACTATCAAGTTCAGTAATCACATAAATATCTTTTATTATCTTACCTCGAAGTAGCTGAAGTAATCGTCTTTATTGGCATCAAGAAATATGATGTCAAACTGTTCTCCATTTTTCGCTAATTCCTTTATTGTCGCGAGAGCTGGTCCTGTAGATTAAAAACTTTGGATTTAGCGCAAAAGAGGACCAGTCAACGTATAGTTAATTTGAAATAATGACGACATTGTCATTCTATTACTATTTTTAAACTATCTAAACATTCCTCAGACACTAAAATGAAACATGATATATTACATGCGTTTTCTTTACCGACTGCAGGTACGTTGTAAAATTGGATAAAACTTTTTACATTAATGGTTTGTTAGGCTTACCTCCCTTGATTATTACTTTCTTTCCGTGCGGTGATTGGTCCAAATAACCTCGAGCAAGATCTTGAAGGTATGGAAGAAGTTCACATGAAACAACAACACCATCTGCCGGAAGAGCCTCCGCCATTGTTAAAGCACCACATCCGGTAAAAAGTCCTACTTCTAAAACCCTCTTAGCGTTGCTCATGCTCACAAGAGTTTTAAGAAAATTCCCTGAAAGAAGACATTTTGTATAGACTCGCTGTTAACTTTTACTTTAAAAAAAAAGTAATAAAAAACAAAAACAAATGAATATAATAAAATAAGATGTTATGTTTCCGTATAACGATGTTATTTTTTTTTTAGGAGATATGTCCCGAAAAAAAGGGTAATAGGTCAAAATATAGGTCACTATGTTATACTTTTAGTACACGACAATGTTTCCCCAGATATGTATGCATAAAAAATATATTATTAGTCGAGGTGAAATAGGTGGCCGAATTGTCCCGGACAAACTGTTTCAATAATTGGGATCAAATATCACCATACAGGTCACAGTGACCTAATTTTATTTACGCGCCATTCCACTATCCTACGATATTTACTCTAGGTGGGGAAAAAATATAGGATACATGTGTATACCTGTAAAAAATCTATTGGGCAGAAAGACGGATAAGATATGGAAATCAGAATACGGATGTATCCCGCAAACCATAAAACCATCCAGTGCCAAACACTAATTTGGTCGGGAACTAAACAGCTAAAAACACTTCACAGTAAATCTAACCAAATATTCAGGATAACATAATTCCATTTGAACATCAATTAGTTTACCTTCTAACTTTCCCGAAACCATCATTGGAGACAAGTTGGGAATAGTGCCCTCTTTGCTGAGCTTTTTCCAAGGGTGTTGCATGGTCTGCTCCATCACATAACGGACACCCTAACTGACTGGAGAAGACATATTGTCGCAGTACTCCTCTCGGGTCTGACAACAATGAAACAGTATTAAACGTTAATCAAATAAACTAGTTCATATGCTACGCCCACTATAGATGATGTTTGAATAATATATGGCATTACACTGTAATTGAATTGAAGCAAACTAGGTTTCATACATACACAACAGATCAATTTAATTCAAACAGAACGACACCAAAATCAATGTAAACGATTTGAAAATAACAGCACAATTTTAAGCTATTACAATAACGAACGGGAGGCCATTAAAATTGCTATACTCTCGTAAGATGAACGTAAAACAAACGCTTATACAGTATTCCAAAAAAGAATGACCTTGCAGCTTTTACGTCCGTTAAAGACTCATCAGATATAATAGGGGCTAAACAGGTGGAAATCCAAGTTAGTATTAACTAATAACTAATAAATGTAAAACAAAGCACACCAGGTAAGTTGTCCTTACACTTTGAATAGTCAATGCTTGTCGTATCGTGTTTGGGCTTTGTAAACCGCTTGCTAGTGTTGAATTACAATGTAATCATTCTAAAAATATGACTTTTTTAAAAAGAATTTACATGTACTTATCTGATAGTTTCACGGTCTGATAGTTTCATGGTCATTGTCGTGACAATCGTATTAAATAAATGTGTTCCTAGTCACTCACCAAGAAGCTGTGAAGACACTTCTGGATTTGTGTCTGGACCTCCTCAGGAACTCCGTGCTGTTTAGCCAGGTCCTCCAGTTGCCATAGGTTTCTGACGGTAGGATCCATGTGATAACGACCGGACTCCATACTTACTGATGTCTCTGCTGAATCGTAGTAACACCGTGATACTGTAGTGTCAAATAACAAATTCTACTGTTAAGACATTTTATTTTCAATATCAATCAGAACAAGCTCTGTGTGTAACGAATACCAAACTACAATGGCAAATAACAGTACTTTTTTTTCGGAACATTTGTGATCCTATATTTCATTACTTAAAATGAATATGATAACTGATGATAAGATCTATAATATGATCTTAAATGGATTTCCATTTCATATGAGAGCTATAAGGAGAAAATTGTGGCGCGTTTCATTTTATTTCATATAAATCATATAAAAAGTGAAACGTGTTTAAGATTTTTTTACTGCACGTTTGTATTTGGATAAAATGTATCCATTCATTGTCGCCATTGTGACGTCATAATGACATCTGGAAGTCTGTGGCATCATTTCATTCAGTTTTATTGTTACATGGAGGTTAACGAGTTTCTTCTATATAAAGTAAATTATGCTATATTTTATATATATATATGTATTATTTTACATATCCTATAAAGTGTATACAACCATTGAGAGAGAGATTTGTATTCGTATATAAGATATTTCCTTTACTATTTAGAAACACTCTGGAAAAATCATGGTGGTCTGTTAACACGCGAATTTTAGAATGTTCGATAATATGCAACATTGTACATTATACATTTTGAATAAACCACAATGCTCAAAAGCCTCAAATATCATTCCTCTCAGCACTATTACTAAATACTAAAAGACGCGTTTAGAAGGCTGCTTAGGTCAGAAGTGAATTTCTCGTTCTTTGAGTACTGCATTCCACCTAGGATCATATATAGTATTCGGGAGATACTTCCTATTCCGTCTTTTCGTATTGCAGAGTTATCTGCCCTTGTGAGCAGGTATTGATTGTTACGTCATTTGTTTGTGAGAGTATAACGTCATCAATTTTTTAGAAAACGACGTAAGTTTCTCACACAAACCAATGACGTAACAATCAATACCTGCTCACAAGAGAAGATAACTCTGCAATACGCAAATACGGAATATATACAACAGTGTAAAACATTACCTGTCTGATACATTATAACAGACAACAATATACAGTGTAATCTAATGAGTGAACATCCTTCATGCGGGAAATCAAATAATGGAACACAAAGAAAGAAAATTAAAATACAAACCAATAAAAAAAAAAAAAAAAAAAAAAAATAAAAAAAAAAACAAAAAAAAAAAAAAAAAAAAAAAAAATGTACCAAATATATATATATATATATATATGCAAACTTACGATGATGAAATGGCTCGGTTTGGTTTGGTTTGTTTTGTCTGTAACAGCTAAGGTCATTTAAGGACGTGCCACTATGACCTCACTGTGACCTATATGCTTCCTGACATAAGTGCACTGTTTGTGTATAGAAATTCTTACCGGTGGCCATGGGGGTCTATGGATTGCCTTGCAATACTTTGCCTTGTTGATAAATATTTTCTATGCACAGTAGATCCTATTTCTTTCTTTTTGTCTTGAGAAAAGTTTGCCTTAAAGGGAGCAGGCGATATATCGACAAGGGTGTTAAAATAATAGTAAATAAAGGGAGCAGGCGATATATCGACAAGGGTGTTAAAATAATAGTAAATAAAGGGAGCAGGCGATATATCGACAAGGGTGTTAAAATAATAGTAAATAAAGGGAGCAGGCGATATATCGACAAGGGTGTTAAAATAATAGTAAATAAAGGGAGCAGGCGATATATCGACAAGGGTGTTAAAATAATAGTAAATAAAGGGAGCAGGCGATATATCGACAAGGGTGTTAAAATAATAGTAAATAAAGGGAGCAGGCGATATATTGACAAGGGTGTTAAAATAATAGTAAATTAGTAACAACAAAAATACCTACATAGAATACCTGACAGGTTTTCTTAATTAAAATACATTTATTTTTAATTTACCATTCATTTCATTTTCATGGAAGAATATTCAGCGCACGTATGTCCTAAGGAGTGATTCTGTTCGTTTTGTTACCTTAAAGTTCTAAGATGGGGCACCGCAGGCGCCCGAGATCTACACTATCATCACAAAGGTTACTGAACTATGTGCGCTCGCTTTTAGCAGTGCCTATGTTAAAATATGTTAAAATGTATGCCCGATTACAATTGCACATATACTCATACACTTCTTTGCATAATGAAACTTTAATTATATAATTAAATTCAATGTATCAAGAAATGTGTTGACTCGCTACCAACCAACCCTATAATAGGCACACTTCTAAACCAAAACTGAGTTTTGAAAAAATATCCTGCATGCTAATATTGCTTAACTGTTAAATCTCGTCGTATGGCTGTCTCAACTGGATGTTCTAAATATTGACCCGTACTGTACAGAGTTACTAAGTCGGCTCGTCAACAGTTTAATCATATCTCAAGCATGACAGATTGTGTATGATGGGTGATATGTCGACTTGTGCATTTGACAAAACTAGCGGTGACCACAAATTGCCATTAAACATTTAACACGTGTAAGATAAAATGCTAGAAGTATGCGAGTGATTGATCGTTATAATGTTTAAATCGTTTTTACTTGGAATGATTTGAGAAGAGATACATGAACACGTTATTCTACATCAATGATATAGGATAACATTGTTTGATTCAATGCTTTGATGTGGTTTTGAAGACAATGTCCATTACTGTTAAACCTAACAATACGTACAAAATGAAAGCTTTGTTAGCTTTAAAGGAAGATGCTGTCGTTTACCAATGTATATATATAATTTTACAACCATAATTATAAACAACCTTGTTACTACTTAAATGAATACGAACAGGAGTAACCATACACATATGAAAATCGTACAGGAAATTGTGAAGTGAATGTTATCAACAAAAAGAATGTGTACTTTTTTTTATCAAACTATAAATACATGCATTGATTACATGTATTGTATACAATTTACTCTTTATGTGTGCTCTGTACAAAACATGTAAATATCAACATTGCATACAATATAATAACTAACGTAAGAATACGTACGTACTGGTGGGATGCTCGCTATCCTCTATAAGCTGGGCGATCAATATTATCGATGTGCTGCGCAATGTTCTAAATTATAACCTGGGTCCCGTGATTGCTGCAATACTTGTCTCCGTACTAGTTATACGCTGTGTGTACGTTATGTGCTAGATTTAGCGTTAGTGGGGCGGTACCACCGGTCTAAAAATAGATCTGCGGTTCTGTGTGTTAAATATACAGGGACAAACAATTACAAATTAACTAGTCTATTACATGTATCTCTCTTGTAAATAAGGCTTCAATAAATGCTGCATGATGGAGTTGTATGTTGCATGGATATTTCAACACGAAAAAAGTAAACTGATTTTTTTTTAATACATAATTTTAAGAATCAGAAGTATCACTATCAAATCCCTGAATCCACATTAAGTTTACTTAAGTTCATTCACAGCCTAAGCTTAATGTACTTCAAATTAAAATATACATATCATCGTTAAACATTATAGATTGTACTATATAAAAAAATGCATTTTAATTCAAATTAGAAGAGCATCTGAAATGTTGGTCTTTTCTGTTAATATTAATGGGAAAACGCAGCAATTAAAACGTGTAGGGATAGTTATTTTAAAGTAACTAAACTATAAATACATGTTAACCAAGCGTACAATTTTATAAAACATTCCCGCATGAGTATTGATTCGAAAACTTTCACGTAAAAAATGCATTTGATAAGTAAGGATTATCTAAAATCATCTCAAGTTTCGTTTTCTATTGTCGCAAAGGGACAATAACATACAGTATAGACGTCCTTCAAAGTAAAAATGATTCTTCTAGATCTATATTCAGTGTCAGATTATGTTAATATAGAAACAACAATTTTCTGGATGACATAACCACAAATGCCATGCTTTCTCCGAAATCTTTTCTTATGTTTGTCACAGATCTGTGTCAGTCATCAACCTGTTACAGTAACAAAGATCTGTGTCAGTCAACATTCTGTAAAATAACTCAAATCTGTGTCTGTCATTACCCTGTTACAGTAACAAAGAGCTGTGCCAGTCAGTCATCATTCTGTTACAGTAACTCAAATCTATGTCTGTCATTACCTTGTTATAGTAACTCAAATCAATGTCTGTCATCAGACTGTTACAGTAACAAAGAGCTGTGCCAGTCAGTCATCGCTCTGTAGAGTAACACAAATCCGTCTCTGTTATCACGATGACAAAGTTACTCAAATCTATTTCAGTCATCACGCTTTCAAAGCAAATTAAATCGGTGTCTGTCATCATCCTGTTACATTAACTCAAATCCATGTCAGTCATCTCCCTGTTACAGTAACTCAAATCTATGTCAGTCATCACCCTGTTAATGTAACTCAAATCTATGTCTGTCATCACCCTGTTACAGTAACTCAAATCTATGTATGTTATCACTCTGTTACAGTAACTCAAATCTATGTCAGTTATCATCCTGTTACAGTAACTCAAATCTATGTCAGTCCTCACTCTGTTACAGTAACTCTAATCTATGTCCGTCATAACGCTGTTAATGTAACTCAAATCTGTGTCTGTCATCAAACTGTTACAGTAACTCAAATGTATGTCCGTCATCACACTGTTAAAGTAACTCAAATCTATGTCAGTCCTCACTCTGTTACAGAAACTCAAATCTGTGTCTGTTATAACTCTGTTTCAGTAACTCAAATCTGTGCCAGTCATCAACCTGTTATAGTAACTCAAATCTATGTCAGTCCTCACTCTGTTACAGTAACTCTAATATGTGTAAGTAATCACTCTGTTACAGTAACTTAAATCTGGGTCTGTCATCACGCTGTCAAAGTAACTCAAATCCATGTCAGTCATCACCCTGTTACAGTAACTCAAATCTATGTCAGTCATCACCCTGTTACAGTAACTCAAATCTATGTCAGTCATCACCCTGTTAATGTAACTCAAATCTATGTCTGTCATCACCCTGTTAATGTTACTCAAATCTATGTCAGTCCTCACCCTGTTACTGTAACTCAAATCTATATCTGTCATCACCCTGTTACAGTAACTCAAATCTATGTCTGTCATCACCCTGTTAATGTTACTCAAATCTATGTCTGTCATCACCCTGTTAATGTTACTCAAATCTATGTCTGTCATCACCCTGTTAATGTTACTCAAATCTATGTCTGTCATCACCCTGTTAATGTTACTCAAATCTATGTCTGTCATCACCCTGTTAATGTTACTCAAATCTATGTCTGTCATCACCCTGTTAATGTTACTCAAATCTATGTCTGTCATCACCCTGTTAATGTTACTCAAATCTATGTCTGTCATCACCCTGTTAATGTTACTCAAATCTATGTCTGTCATCACCCTGTTAATGTTACTCAAATCTATGTCTGTCATCACCCTGTTAATGTAACTCAAATCTATGTCAGTCCTCACCCTGTTAATGTAACTCAAATCTATGTCTGTCATCACCCTGTTACAGTAACTCAAATCTATGTCTGCCATTACCCTGTTACAGTAACAAAGAGCTGTGCCAGTCAGTCATCACTCTGTTTCAGTAACTCAAATCTATGTCAGTCCTCACCCTGTTAATGTAACTCAAATCTATATCTGTCATCACCCTGTTACAGTAACTCAAATCTATGTCTGTCCTCTCCCTGTTAATGTAACTCAAATCTATATCTGTCATCACTCTGTAGAGTAACTCAAATCGATGCCAGTCATCAACCTGTCATAGTAACTCAAATCTATGTCAGTCATCACTCTGTTACAGTAACAAAGAGCTGTGCCAGTCAGCACTCTGTAGAGTAACTCAAATCTATGTCAGTAATCACTCTGTTAGAGTAACTTTACTCTGGGTCTGTCATCACGCTGTCAAAGTAACTCAAATCCATGTCAGTCATCACCCTGTTACAGTAACTCAAATCTATGTCAGTCCTCACTCTGTTACAGAAACTCAAATCTGTGTCTGTTATAACTCTGTTTCAGTAACTCAAATCTGTGCCAGTCATCAACCTGTTATAGTAACTCGAATCTATGTCAGTCCTCACTCTGTTACAGTAACTCTAATATGTATAAGTAATCACTCTGTTACAGTAACTTTAATCTGGGTCTGTCATCACGCTGTCAAAGTAACTAAAATCCATGTCAGTCATCACTCTGTTACATTTACTCAAATCTATGTCAGTCCTCACTCTGTTACAGTAACTCAAATCTATGTCAGTCCTCACTCTGTTACAGTAACTCAAATCTATGTCAGTCCTCACCCTGTTACTGTAACTCAAATCTATATCTGTCATCACCCTGTTACAGTAACTCAAATCTATGTCAGTCCTCACTCTGTTACAGTAACTCTAATATGTGTAAGTAATCACTCTGTTACAGTACCTTAAATCTGGGTCTGTCATCACGCTGTCAAAGTAACTCAAATCCATGTCTGTCATCACCCTGTTACATTAACTCAAATCCATGTCTGTCATCACCCTGTTACTGTTACAGTACCTTAAATCTGGGTTTGTCATCACGCTGTCAAAGGAACTCAAATCCATGTCAGTTGTCACCCTGTTACATTAACTAAAATCCATGTCAGTCATCCCCCTGTTAATGTAACTCAAATCTCTGTCTGTCATCACCCTGTTCCAGTAACTCAAATCTATGTATGTTATCACTCTGTTACAGTATCTTTAATCTGGGTCTGTCATCACGCTGCCAAGTAACTCAAATCCATGTCTGTCATCACCCTGTTAATGTTACTCAAATCTATGTCTGTCATCACGCTGTTAATGTAGCTCAAATCTATGTCAGTCCTCACCCTGTTAATGTAACTCAAATCTATATCTGTCATCACTCTGTAGAGTAACTTAAATCGATGCCAGTCATCAACCTGTCACAGTAACTCAAATCTATGGCAGTCATCACTCTGTTTCAGTAACTCAAATCTATATCTGTCATCATCCTGTTACAGTAACTCAAATCCATGTCCGTCATCACCCTGTTACATTACCTCAAATCTATGTCTGTCATCACGCTGTCAACGTAACTCAAATCTCTGTCTGTCATCACCCTGTAACAGAAACTCAAATCTATGTCTGCCATTACCCTGTCACAGTAACAAAGAGCTGTGCCAGTCAGTCATCACTCTGTTTCAGTAACTCAAATCTATATCTGTCCTGCTGTTACAGTAACTCAAATCCATGTCAGTTATCACCCTGTTACAGTAACTCAAATCTATGTCAGTCATCACTCTGTTACAGTAACTCAAATCCATGTCAGTTATCACCCTGTTACATTACCTCAAATCTATGTCTGTCATCACCTTGTTACAGTAACTCAAATCCATGTCAGTCATCATCCTGTTACAGTAACTCAAATCTAGTAATCACTCTGTTACAGTAACTTTAAGCTGGGTCTGTCATCACGCTGCCAAGTAACTCAAATCCATGTCAGTTAGCACCCTGTTACATTAACTCAAATCCATGTCCGTCATCACCCTGTTACAGTAACTCAAATCCATGTCAGTCATCCCCCTGTTACATTACCTCAAATCTATGGCTGTCATCACCCTGTTACAGTAACTCAAATTTATGTCAGTCATCACACTGTTTAATTAACTAAATTCTGTGTGATGACTGTTACATTAACTAAAATATGTGTCAGTGATCACTCTGTTACAGTAACTTTAAGCTGGGTCTGTCATCACGCTGCCAAGGAACTCAAATCCATGTCAGTCATCCCCCTGTTACATTACCTCAAATCTATGTCTGTCATCACGCTGTTACAGTAACTCAAATCTATGGCTGCCATTACCCTGTTACAGTAACAAATAGCTGTGCTAGACATTCATCACTCTGTTTCAGTATCTCAAATCTATGTCAGTCCTCACCCTGTTACTGTAACTCAAATCTATATCTGTCATCGCCCTGTTACAGACCATCCAATTTATGTCAGTCATAACGCTGTTACAGTAACTCAAATCTATGGCTGCCATTACCCTGTTACAGTAACAAATAGCTGTGCTAGACATTCATCACTCTGTTTCAGTATCTCAAATCTATGTCAGTCCTCACTCTGTTACAGAAACTCTAATATGTATAAGTAATCACTCTGTTACAGTAACTTTAATCTGGGTCTGTCATCACGCTGTCAAAGTAACTCAAATCCATGTCAGTCATCCCCCTGTTACATTACCTCAAATCTATGTCTGTCATCACGCTGTTAATGTAACTCTAATCTATGTCCGTTATCACGCTGTTAATGTTACTCAAATCTATGTCCGTCATCACCTTGTTACAGTAACTCAAACCCATGTCAGTCATCACCCTGTTACAGTAACTCAAATTTATGTCCGTCATGACGCTGTTACAGTAACTCAAATCTATGTCAGTCATCACTCTGTTACAGTAACTTTAATCTGGGTCTGTCATCACGCTGTCAACGTAACTCAAATATGTGTCTGTCAACACACTGTTACATTAACTAAAATATGTGTCAGTAATCACTCTGTTACAGTAACTTTAATCTGGGTCTGTCATCACGCTGCCAAGTAACTCAAATCCATGTCAGTCATCACCCTGTTACATTACCTCAAATCTATGTCTGTCATCACCCTGTTACAGTAACTCAAATCCATGTCAGTCATCACTCTGTTACAGTAACTCAAATACATGTCAGTCATCACCCTGTTACATTACCTCAAATCTATGTCTGTCATCACCCTGTTACAGTAACTCAAATCTATGTCAGTCATCACTCTGTTACAGTAACTCAAATCTGTGTCTGTCGTTACCCTGTTAAAGTAACTCAAATCTGTGTCTGTTATAACTCTGTTTCAGTAACTCAAATCTGTGCCAGTCATCAACCTGTTATAGTAACTCAAATCTATGTCAGTCATCACTCTGCTACAGTAACAAAGAAATTGGCCAGTCAGTTATCACTCTGTAGAGTAACACAAATCTGTCTCTGTTATCACGATGTCAAAGTTACTCAAATCTATTTCAGTCATCAAGCTGTCAAAGCAAATCAAATCTATGTCAGTCATCACACTGTCATAGTAACTCAAATCTGTTTCAGTCACCCCTCTGTTACAGTAATTCAAATCTGTTTCAGTCATCCCCCTGTTACAGTTACTCAAATCTGTGTCGGTCATCACCCTGTTACATTACCTCAAATCTATATCTGTCCTGCTGTTACAGTAACTCAAATTTATGTCAGTCATCACACTGTTTAATTAACTAAATTCTGTGTCAGCTACCACGTTGTTACAGTAACTCAAATCTGTGTCTGTCATCACCCTGTTACAGTTACTCAAATCTGTGTTTGTCATCACACTGTTACAGAAAAACTTAAATCTATATCTGTCATCATCCTGTTACAGTTACTCAAATCCGTGCCAGTCATCAGACTATTACATAAACTCAAATCTATGGCTGTAATCACCCTGTTACAGTAACTTAAATCTATATCTGTCATCATCCTGTTACAGTTACTCAAATATGTGTCTGTCATCACGCTGTTAATGTAACTCAAATCTATATCCGTCATCACGCTGTTAATGTAACTCAAATCTATGTGTGTCATCACGCTGTTTAAGTAACTCAAATCTATGTCTGTCATCACGCTGTTAATGTAACTCAAATCTGTGTCTGTCATCAAACTGTTACAGTAGCTCAAATCTATGTCCGTCATCACGCTGTTAATGTAACTCAAGTCTATGTCCGTCATAACGCTGTTAACGTAACTCAAATCTATGTCTGTCATCACGCTGTTAATGTAACTCAAATCTATGTCCGTCATCACGCTGTTAATGAACTCAAATCTATGTTTGTCATCACGCTGTTTAAGTAACTCAAATCTATGTCTGTCATCACGCTGTTAATGTACCTCAAATCTATGTTCGTCATCACGCTGTTTATGTAACTCAAATCTCCTCCATCATTAAGCTGTTTATGTTACTCAAATCTGTGTCTGTCATCACACTGTTACAGTAACTCAAATCTATGTCCGTCATCACGCTGTTAATGAAACTCAAATCTATGTCCGCCATCACGCTGTTAATGTAACCCAAATCTATGTCCGTAATCACGCTGTTAATGTAACTCAAATCTATGTCCGTCATCACGCTGTTATAGTAACTCAAATCTATATATGTCATCAAACTGTTAAAGTAACTCAAATGTATGTCCGTCATCACGCTGTTAATGTACCTCAAATCTATGTTCGTCATCACGCTGTTTATGTAACTCAAATCTCCTCCATCATTAAGCTGTTTATGTTACTCAAATCTGTGTCTGTCATCACACTGTTACAGTAACTCAAATATATGTCCGTCATCACGCTGTTAATGTAACTCAAATCTCTGTCCGTTATCACGCTGTTAATGTTACTCAAACCTATGTCCGTCATCACGCTGTTAACGTAACTCTAATCTATGTCCGTTATAACGCTGTTAATGTTACTCAAATCTATGTTCGTCATCAAGCTGTTTATGTAACTCAAATCTCCTCCATCATTAAGCTGTTTATGTTACTCAAATCTGCGTCTGTCATCACACTGTTACAGTAACTCAAATCTATGTCCGTCATCACGCTGTCAAAGCAACTCAAATCTATGTCAGTCATGACACTGTTATAGTAACTCAAATCTGTTTCAGTCATCTCTCTGTTTCAGTAACTCAAATCAGTGTCAGTCATCACCCTGTTACAGTAACTCAAATCTGTTTCAGTCATCCCTCTGTTACAGCNATAGTAACTCAAATCTATATATGTCAACACGCTGTTATAGTAACTCAAATCTATATATGTCATCAAACTGTTAAAGTAACTCAAATGTATGTCCGTCATCACGCTGTTAATGTAACTCAAATCTATGTCAGTCATCACGCTGTTAAAGCAACTCAAATCTATGTCAGTCATGACACTGTTATAGTAACTCAAATCTGTTTCAGTCATCTCTCTGTTTCAGTAACTCAAATCAGTGTCAGTCATCACCCTGTTACAGTAACTCAAATCTATGGCTGCCATTACCCTGTTACAGTAACAAAGAGCTGTGCCAGTCAGTCATCACTCTGCAGAGAAACTCAAATCTATGTCAGTAATCACTCTGTTACAGTAACAAAAAGCTGTGCCAGCCATCAACCTGTTATAGTAACTCAAATCTATGTCAGTCATCACTCTGCTACAGTAACAAAGAGCTTAGCCAGTCAGTTATCACTCTGTAGAGTGATAACGTTATCACTCTGTAGAGTCACACAAATCTGTCTCTGTTATCACGATGTCAAAGTTACTCAAATCTATTTCAGTCATCACGCTTTCAAAGCAAATTAAATCTGTGTCTGTCATCATCCTGTTACATTAACTCAAATCCATGTCAGTCATCACCCTGTTACAGTAACTCAAATCTATGTCTGTCATCACCCTGTTACAGTAACTCAAATCTATGTCAGTCCTCACCCTGTTAATGTAACTCAAATCTATATCTGTCATCACCCTGTTACAGTAACTCAAATCTATGGCTGCCATTACCCTGTTACAGTAACAAAGAGCTGTGCCAGTCAGTCATCACTCTGTAGAGTAACTCAAATCTATGTCAGTAATCACTCTGTTACAGTAACAAAAAGCTGTGCCAGTCATCAACCTGTTATAGTAACTCAAATCTATGTCAGTCATCACTCTGCTACAGTAACAAAGAGCTTAGCCAGTCAGTTATCACTCTGTAGAGTCACACAAATCTGTCTCTGTTATCACGATGTCAAAGTTACTCAAATCTATTTCAGTCATCACGCTGTCAAAGCAAATCAAATCTATGTCAGTCATCACACTGTTACAGTTACTCAAATCTGTGTCGGTCATCACCCTGTTACATTACCTCAAATCTATATCTGTCCTGCTGTTACAGTAACTCAAATTTATGTCAGTCATCACACTGTTTAATTAACTAAATTCAGTGTCAGCTACCACGTTGTTACAGTAACTCAAATCTGTGTCTGTCATCACCCTGTTACAGTTACTCAAATCTGTATCTGTCATCACACTGTTACAGAAAAACTTAAATCTATATCTGTAATCATCCTGTTACAGTTACTCAAATCTGTGCCAGTCATCAGACTGTTAAATAAACTCAAATCTATGTCTGTAATCACCCTGTAACAGTAATTCAAATCTATGTCTGTCATCACCCTGTAACAGAAACTCAAATCTATGTCTGTCATCACCCTGTAACAGTAAGTCAAATCTATGTCTGTCATCACGCTGTTAATGTAACTCAAATCTGTGTTTGTCATCACACTGTTACAGAAACTCAAATCTATATCTGGCATCACCCTGTTACAGTAACTCAATTCTGTCTTTCATCACGCTGTTAATGTAACTCAAATCTGTGTCTGTCATCAAACTGTTACAATAGCTCAAATCTATGTCCGTCATCCCGCTGTTAATGTAACTCAAATCTATGTCCGTCATAACGCTGTTAATGTAACTCAAATCTGTGTCTGTCATCACGCTGTTAATGTAACCCAAATCTATGTCCGTCATCACGCTGTTAATGTAACTCAAATCTATGTTTGTCATCACGCTGTTTAAGTAACTCAAATCTATGTCTGTCATCACGCTGTTAATGTAACTCAAATCTATATCTGTCATCACCCTGTTACAGTAACTCAAATTTATGTCCGTCATGACGCTGTTACTGTAACTCAAATCTGTGTCTGTCATCACACTGTTACAGTAACTCAAATCTAAGTCCGTCATCACGCTGTTAATGAAACTCAAATCTGTGTCTGTCATCACACTGTTACAGTAACTCAAAACTATGTCCGTCATCACGCTGTTAATGTAACTCAAATCTGTGTCTGTCATCACACTGTTACAGTAACTCAAATCTATGTCCGTCATCACGCTGTTAATGTAACACAAATCTATGTCCGTAATCACGCTGTTAATGTAACTCAAATCTATGTTCGTCATCACGCTGTTAATGTAACTCAAATCTATGTTCGTCGTCACGCTGTTAATGTAACTCAAATCTATGTTCGTCATCACGCTGTTTATGTAACTCAAATCTCCTCCATCATTAAGCTGTTAATGTTACTCAAATCTGTGTCTGTCATCAC
This sequence comes from Mizuhopecten yessoensis, assembly GCF_002113885.1. Lineage (NCBI taxonomy): Eukaryota > Metazoa > Mollusca > Bivalvia > Pectinida > Pectinidae > Mizuhopecten > Mizuhopecten yessoensis. The sequence continues at coordinate 636,289 of NW_018408441.1, forward strand.
AGTGTTACAGTAACTCAAATCTCTGTCTGTCATCACACTGTTACAGTAACTCAAATCTATGTCCGTAATCACGCTGTTAATATAACTCAAATATATGTCCGTCATCACGCTGTTAATGTAACTCTAATCTATGTCCGTTATCACGCTGTTAATGTTACTCAAATCTATGTCCGTCATCACGCTGTTTTAGTAACTCAAATCTATATATGTCATCACGCTGTTAATGTAACTCAAATCTATGTCAGTCATCACGCTGTCAAAGCAACTCAAATCTATGTCAGTCATGACACTGTTATAGTAACTCAAATCTGTTTCAGTCATCCTTCTGTTTCAGTAACTCAAATCAGTGTCAGTCATCACCCTGTTACAGTAACTCAAATCTGTTTCAGTCATACCTCTGTTACAGCAACTCAAATCTGTGTCAGTCATCATCCTGTTACAGTTACTCAAATCTGTGTCTGTCATCATCCTGTTACAGTTACTCAAATCTGTGCCAGTCATCAGACTGTTACAGAAAAACTTAAATCTATATCTGTTATCATCCTGTTACAGTTACTCAAATCTGTGCCAGTCATCAGACTGTTACAGAAACTCAAATCTATGTCTGTAATCACCCTGTTACAGTAACTCAAATCTATGTATGTCATCACCCTGTTACAGTAACTCAAATCTGTGCCAGTCATCAACCTGTTATAGTAACTCAAATCTACGTCAGTCATCACTCTGTAACAGTAACAAAGAGCTTAGCCAGTCAGTTATCACTCTGTAGAGTAACACAAATCTGTCTCTGTTATCACGATGTCAAAGTTACTCAAATCTATTTCAGTCATCACGCTTTCAAAGCAAATTAAATCTGTGTCTGTCATCATCCTGTTACAGTTACTCAAATCTGTGTCTGTCATCAGACTGTTAAACAAACTCAAATCTATGTCTGTAATCACCCTGTTACAGTAACTCAAATCTATGTATGTCATCACACTGTAACAGAAACTCAAATCTATATCTGTCATCATCCTGTAACAGTAGCTCAAATCTATGCCTGTCATCACGTTGTAACAGTAGCTCAAATCCATGTCTGTCATCAGACTGTTAAATAAACTCAAATCTATGTCTGTAATCACCCTGTAACAGTAGCTCAAATCTATATCTGTCATCACCCTGTTACAGTAACTCAAATCTGTCTGTCATTATGCTGTTAATGGAACTCAAATCTGTGTCTGTCATCAAACTGTTACAGTAGCTCAAATCTATGTCCGTCATCACGCTGTTAAAGTAACTCAAATGTATGTCCGTCATCACGCTGTAAATGTAACTTAAATCTATGTACGTCATAACGCTGTAAATGTAACTCAAATCTATGTCCGTCATCACCCTAATACATTACCTCAAATCTATATCTGTCCTGCTGTTACAGTAACTCAAATTTATGTCAGTCATCACACTGTTTAATTAACTAAATTCTGTGTCAGCTACCACGTTGTTACAGTAACTCAAATCTGTGTCTGTCATCACCCTGTTACAGTTACTCAAATCTGTGTCTGTCATCACACTGTTACAGAAAAACTTAAATCTATATCTGTCATCATCATGTTACAGTTACTCAAATCTGTGCCAGTCATCAGACTGTTACATAAACTCAAATCTATGTCAGTCATTTCCCTGTTACAGTAAATAAAATCTGTGTTTGTCATCACGCTGTTAAAGTAACTCAAATCTATGTCCGTCATCACGCTGTTAATGTAACTCAAATCTATGTCCGTTATCACGCTGTTAATGTAACTCCAATCTATGTCCGTCAACACACTGTTAAAGTAACTCGAATCTATGTCTGTCATAACGCTGTTAATGTAACTCAAATCTCCTCCGTCATCAAGCTGTTAGTGTAACTCAAATCTGTGTCTGTCATCAAGCTGTTAATGTAACTCAAATCTCCTCCGTCATCAAGCTGCTTATGTAACTCAAATCTGTGTCTGTCATCACGCTGTTAATGTAACTCAAAGCTATGTTCGTCATCACGCTGTTAATGTAATTCAAATCTATGTCCGTCATCACGCTGTTAATGTAACTCAAATCTGTGTCTGTCATTACACTGTTATAGTTACTACAATCTTTGTCTGTCATCACAATGTTACAGTAACTCAAATCTATGTCCGTCATCACGCTGTAAATGTACCTCAAATCTATGTCCGTCATTTCCCTTTTACAGTAACTCAAATCTGTGTATGGTCTCACTCTGTTAATGTAACTCAAATATATGTCCGTCATCACGCTGTTAATGTAACTCAAATCTATGTCCGTTATCACGCTGTTAATGTAACTCAAATCTATGTCCGTCATCACGCTGTTAATGTTCCTCAAATCTATGTCCGATCCCCCTGTTAAAGTAACTCAAATGTATGTCCGTCATCACGCTGTTAATGTAACTCAATTCTATGTCCGTCATCACGCTATTTATGTAACTCATATCTATGACCGTCATCACGCTGTTAATGTAACTCAAATTCATGTTTGTCATCACCCTGTTAATGTAACTCAAATATGTGTCTGTCAACACCTTTATAATTAATCTAGTCCGTCATCACCCTTTTAGAAATGAATTAAATATATTTCTGTTCTCTTCCTCCTCAAAGGTTTATAGTGAAAATGATATGGAATACACGTTTTCCGTAGAGTACAAGTGCGTCAAAGGCAAGCTAAATTTGTTTGCTAGACATCATTCAGATATGCTGAAGTTGTTGCTATTTGAGTATGTACAAATGCACATTGATATGAATTTCAATGGTAGAATTATTAGGGGTTAGGGAAAATGAACAAGAAAAACCCAAACAAATGTTCACAAACGAGAACAACCCTTAGAAACAATGCTACTTTACCTAGTTACCCACACAAGACACACACCTTTTACGTTCCAGGATATATACTAGCGGAAAAAAGAAACTGTGCATGCGGACAATTGTTATTACCAACTGTACATACACGAACATTCACACACATGACCGAGTATGACACATACACACTATCCGTGTGTCATTGACATTTTTTCCCGTGCAGTTTGCTCTCTATAGGCGTTGACCAGTTTGCACGATTTTTCTCGTCCAGCCATCCAATTCGGCAATGAAAGTTTATTTTGCAACTGTTGGGTCACTCTGTTGAGACCAGTGAACAGTAAAAACAGTATTATAACGTTTTAATTTGTGATTAAAGCTATGCCGAGGCTCAATGAAAATGACAGCCTCCGGATTTTTTGTAAGCTTCAAGCTGGTATGGGCCAAGCCGTTATATCCACACGTTTTCATGTCCATCGAAAAACCATTTGAGAAATCGCTTCCAAACGGCAAGTTTGACTGCATGGACAATCCCTGGGTTGATACAGTGTACCAATAAGCCCGAGAACTGTACGGAACCGATTGCGAAAACGAGCTATCCGTCCGCGACGTTCTGCAATCCCAGTTGTTCTGCGTCGTCATCGTGTAGCACGTCTGGACTGGTGCAGAAGGCATCTGCGAATAACTCGCCGGGATTGGGCAGGCATTTTGTTTAAGGACGAGTCGCCATTCCACCTGAATAGTAATGACGGCCGTTACAGAGTGTATTGTCGCGTTAGAGAACGTTTCCGAGACGCGTGTGTGGTACAACGACGTTTTTTTCGGCAGAGGCAGCGTTATGATTTGGGGCGGCATCACAGCCAACGGGAGAACGCCTCTGGTGGTTGTTAACGGGAATTTGAACGCGCTACGTTACCTTGACGAGATCCTCCGGACCCACGTCGTTCCATTCGTGCAAGGGCAGCAACGTCACATTACGCTAAAGCAGGACAACGCCAGACCAAACACAGCTCGTGTCGCTATGCACTTTCTGGCCCAGCAGAACGTTGACGTGTTGCCCTGGCCTGCTGTATCCCCCGATCTGTCGCCCATTGAACACGTCTGGGATAAAATGAATCGCAGATTACGGGCATTACCTTATCAACCGGTGACGTTGGCTGATTTGGCTGCAGCGTTGGTACAAATCTGGAATGCCATCCCACAAGCATTCTTGAACCGTCTAATAGGCTCCATGCGTCGACGTTGCCAGGCTTGCATTCAGGCAAACGGTGGACATACGAGGTATTATGTTTGTGAACTCAGTATTGACCCCTGTTGTGTTTACGTCACTCCTAAGCGGAACTTATTGATTCCATAACGTGGAAAATGGAATGCAACTGTTAATAAATAACACATAACTTGTCCCTGAAAACCTTGTTGTTTTACGTCATACACATTTATTTTTATAACACATTTTAGGCATGCACAGTTGTTTTTTTCCCCTCTTGTATAGTAAGACGACATACTGGCACCCGTCAAAACACACCTACACATTATAAAGAACGGTGACGACAATCCGGTTAACCATAATTATATTAAAACGGGAACATATGGTTGCTGGACGTTTGCTACAGTTGCTTTGATTGCAATTCAAATTATTTGGTTTATTACTATATAAGCGGCCAGGGAGTCGAAAAGTATTAGAGGCAAATACAAATCCTCACAGCTACCATGTGTGTTGTGTACCAAAAGTGGGAGTATATAAACAAAAAATACATGACTGATGTTTTGCAGTAGCTCGAAACCATGTATTTCAAACAAGCCGTTGACTTGAGAGGCTTTCTCAGCTGACATCTTTCATTTTAAAACATCTTAATTTTCCTTGTGTTTATATTGTTCTTTTATAACTAAAGATGGACTTGGTCACAGACTTATTTGACACATCCTGGTCCTAATAATATTCAAAATGTGACTACTCCTATAACTGAAAACATGTTTCATCTTGATACCTGCTATTAATTCCTGTGTATTGGGTATACATTCTACTGTACCTGGCTGTACACATATGAGGCTTTATATCAGTGACAATCTATATAGTCTAGTCATTCTATACTTTGACCTCAAAAAAAATGCAACACAAGATGTTTTTGTCAGAAACTATTCTTTAATGTAAGTTTAACATACTGTAAAAAGTCTACAAAAATCAACCCCTCCTAAACCCCTTGAAATATTTATTGAAAAAATATATTATCGTACGGAGCGTCGTTGTTCCGTATAGGCTACCGTACTCGAGAATTTGTTTATGACGTCCTCCAACGAAACCAAAACAAACATGCTGCAGCGCTGAACAGAACGAGGAATAACGGTCCCTGACCCCATATTCCATGAATGGTAAGAAAATAAAACAAAATATAATCTATTTTAAATATGTAAAATGTTTGAACACACTAAAAAAAATCATTAAATTGAATAAAATGAATAAAATGGCCCTGCAAACCATCGTCTGCTGCGCCCGTCAAATTCTATTGTTTATAGCACGATGTTAACGGCTATCAGATGTCGTTATTCTTTACATTGATGAATGATACATTTTATAAATATTAAGACCATACAGCTCTGTACTTAAAATAATTAAAAAAAATGAAACGAACGGACGAAAAAAATCGCTGTCAATTTTTCAATGTATGGAAGCCCACAGGTGCCAAACTAAAAATAGCTCTATTGTCGATAATTCACTAGAAAATCATATTTATGTACCCATTGCGGCAAACTAGTAGTTAGAGCTTTTGTATTAAAAAAAAAAAACAATTTTTAGTTTTACTCTATAAAATCTGGTTTTAGCATTAGCAAAATACAGTTTGATGGAACTAACAATTTGTTATTTCAAATCAATTTCTAGAAAAACCAACCTCAACCTCGATTTTATACGAGTATTTGTGCTCCGGTATAAGAATTTATATGATTTTGTAATAATCATAAAACATAAATGTATGTGTATTCATTATATTTTGTAGGTTGCTGAAAACAAGAAAACACGGATACTTGCATAATATGTAATGACGATATACAAAATGGAAACAAGACTGTTGAACTGCGAGAAAAGGGCAGTATTTGAATTAATAATGCAAGTAGAGAAAGGGGAGACACGATTGTTACCAGGACTGGTTAGCTTACGTTAATCCAATTGTCATCAAAGGATTAAAAAGAAAATCCACATCACCATCACCGCCAACTACACCACCTACACTTCGGTCAGAAAAACAGTTTAGCTTTCAAGAAGACTGCCTATTTTGTGGTAATTCTACCATTGAAACAACAGCAAAAAGAAGGTTATTTGACGTGCATGCCGTTCAAACCACTGAATTTCAAACAACAGTAGAGCAAAATTGCATTGAAAGAAATGATGAATTGGCAACAGAAGTCAAAGGAAGAATAGAGTTTGCGCGAGATCTACACGCAGTTGACGCAATATACCATAGCTCCTGCAGCACAAACTTCCGAACAGGAAAAAATATACCACTTTTGTTTTCACCAAAGACAGACAAGAGCCAAATAAAAAGAGGCAGACCAAATACAAATTACCAACATTTCTTAAAAGTGCTTGATTTTTTTGAAGATAATGACGATGAACAATTAACCATCAAAGACCTAGTGGATCGAATGAAAGATGCATGTGGTGATGGAGCATATAGTCAACCATGCATGAAGCAAAAGCTACAAGAACATTATAGGACATCCATTTTAATTACAGAGCTCAATGGAAAGGAAAATGTAGTAACATTCCGACAAACTGCGTCTACTATTATACACAATTTTTTACAAAGAATCCAAGCTAAAGAAATCAGACGAGAACAGCAAGCTTTTCTTAATATAAACAGCAGTAGCACTCATTAAAACCGAAATTAGATCTATGCCGGTAGACAAGAATTTTTATCCGAGTAACAACGATATTTTGTCAAATGAAAAACATATTCCTGAAAGTTTGGCAGTATTTTTGAAGGTTTTATTTTCGGAAAAGGACGCCTCATTGAAAATCAGCTCGATAGGACATGCCATCATGCAAGCAACAAGACCAAGACTTGTAATCGAACCACTGCAGATTGGACTTGCCATACAAATGCATCATATAATTGGCTCGAGATTTTTAGTTGATACACTAAGCAATATGGGTTTTTGTTCGTCGTATTCAGAGGTTCAGAAATTCGAAACATCTGCTGTTATCTCGAAACAAGAAGAAACAACTGATCATTTTGATGAATCACATTGTCCCCAATACGTTGCTGACAACGTAGATCACAACATTAATACCATCGACGGAAACAGTACCTTTCATGACATGGAAATAATCTGGTGTATTACACCAGGCTTGGAAAAAGCGCCTATTCACATTCCTAGGTTAGATGTTACAACAGAAGAAAAAATATCATGTGGTCAAATCAACATATATCACTACAATGCAGATACACACAAAGGGTTTACAACATTGAAATTTCAAGAACTTCGAAGTTTGAGAGGCAGGGTATTGAACAATTCATGGAAAATTGACATATTAAGACATGTGACACGGCAACTAAAGTCACTTATTCCCGAGCGGTCTGGAACAATGCAGATGGTTCAGCAAGGAAGCAACACAGGCTTCTCTGATATAACGTTTTTGCCAATGATTGACCTAAACCCAAGTGATATGAGCTGCATCTACTCAACAGTTAATTCGTATCAAAAGAAGCCTCTCGTCGAGGACGAACTCCAATTATAACATTTGACCAACCACTTTACTGGAAATCTGTCATGAACACAAGTGGGGAAAAATGCAGTAACATCATTGTACGATTAGGTGCTTTTCATACAGAGATGAGTTTTTTGGGCAGTATAGGGCGGATTATGTCAGGCTCAGGGCTAAAGGAGGTTCTTGAAATTATTTATGGGCCTAATATAGTAACACATATGCTATATGGAAAAGCCGTATCCCGTGCTGTCCGGGGATTCATGCTCGTTGACACAGCTCTTCACTCTTTGATAACAAATGACATGAAGTTTCAGAAGAACATGAGAATGAAAACACTCATAGCATAAGTATTCAAAATCCATTGTTAATGGAAGCTTGTGAAATATACGACCGCTTACATCAAAAGAAAATCTCTCTAGAAGATGCACTTGAAAATCAAACTTTACAAGCTATAAAAGAACTACTACAAAAGAAAAGGAATGAGCTAAAACAATCCAGGACATCAAAACTCTGGCTATGCTTTCTAGACATGGTGGCCATTTTAAAACGTTTCCTAATTGCAGCAAGGACGGGGGATTGGCTGCTCCATTTATCAACACTGAAGGAAATGCTAACATATTTGGCAGCTTCAGGTCACAATCTTTAATTGAAATCTGCCTATTTTCACCTCTCTCAGATGCAAAACCTAGAATCTGACCATCCAGATATCCATGCTCATTTTATGAATGGTAATCATGTAGTTCGAAGAACCGATCGATTTTGGGCTGGCTTGTCAACTGATTTGGTGATAGAGCAAGTGCTAATGAGAAGTGTGAAGACAACCGGAGGATTAACAAGAGGCAGAGGTATGGGAGAAGCTAAAAGAGCACTGTGGCTCTTGTCTATACCAATTTTAGCCGAATACAATCATGCAATGCAGCAGTAAACTGGAACGGGATATAAAACTAGTGACAAGCACATTGAAAACAGCAAAACGAGAATTGAAAGAGACAACAAAGATTCAACTCTGCTCACTGAATTTTTGACGGATCGAAACCCCTTCACAAATGACAAGACATTACGAAACATCGAAACTGGAATGGTAGCGGATAGCGATGTAAATGTAGATGAAGCAAAGACATGGGTGACTGTCATGCTGAAGAGCTACCAGAAACAAACATTGTTCATGTCATTGACGGAGGATCTCTTTTACATAGAATACCGTGGATTAAAGGTCAGACATTTTCTCAAATTTGTATGAAGTACATCGATCACATAAGAACAAGATTTTCCAACCCAACAATAGTCATGGATGGCTACAATAGTTCAATAACAAAAGAAATCACTCACTTGAGAAAAAGCAAAGGAGCACAATCAAACACAATCACATTCACAAGAGACATGCCATTACGAATTAAGAAAGAAACATTTCTCTTAAACTAATCTAACAAACAAAGATTTGTTGAAATTATAATGGATACACTTCAAGAGCATAGTATCGAGGCTATACAGGCCAAGGGAGATGCAGATTTGCTTATCGTTATGACAGCTGTTGAAAAATCAACCAGACAAGAAGTTGTGGTATACGGAGAAGACACTGACTTGTTGATACTGCTCTGTCATCATGCAGAACATAATTCCCATTGCATATTCTTTACCACTGACAAACAGAGTTCGATGAAAAAGGGTTGGGATATACAGAAAACACAACAAGTTCTTAGTGAAGATGTGTGCCGATTGCACGGAAAAGGTAAACCTGCCGTCTTAAAGAAAATCAAATCAGACCATTATCTTCAGACTCAAGGAGAGTTTTTTCTAAAGGAGTCAATGGGAAAAGATGACGTATGCAAGGCTGGCGAAGAAGCACTCGTAAACGTGTATGGTAACATGCCCTAAGAGGGACTGGATATACTTCGTTGGAGAAAGTTCACAACAAAAACCATGGCACTAAATAGATCTTTTATCGTGCAAGTTCAGACTCTCCCACCAACTTCCGATGCTGCAAAGTTCCACTCGATGCGAGTTTATCTTCAGTGTCAATACTGGAGGGGAAAAACTGCTGAGGAAATTGACCCCCTGCAATGGGGTTGGACTGTAAAAAGTGATAAACTCTTTCCGATTGAAATGTCAAAGCAGCCAGCACCCGAATTCCTCCTGAAGATAATTCACTGTAACTGCAAGACTGATTGTGACAACCGTAGGTGTAGCTGTCGCAATAATGGCATTTCTTGTTCATGTGGTTGTGGGGAGTGCAGAGGAATAAACTGTTCGAACTCAAAACTTGAACAAGACGAACTTGATGTCGAGGAGATGAGAACACATGACTACATATATCTCTGAGTGACTTTGTTGTTGCTAAAATTTGATCATTCATTGACTTATAGTAAGACCATCACTAAACTATTCTTGGTAAAGATTTTTAAAAAAAATCAAAATTATAGATTTTTCAAGGTTCATTTTTGGATTACCAAATCCATCAAAAACAATATATTGTATTACACAACACGTAAACTTTGCTGGTTGATATATGAGATATAATTTGTTAAAAATACAATTTTAGAAGTTTTATCGTGTTTCAATATGACAAACATTAAGATTTTGCTTTCAAATGAAAACAAAAAAACCTCAACATTTAAAAATTGGAATTTTCCCCAGTTTTAGCTAGTTTTTATGATGTTTTTCTCTATAATCATGATAATATATGGACAAAATGATTGCATATGAATGTGTTACTATCTTTTAATAATTCGTTCATTAAGGGGCTGCATTCTGAAGAAAAAAGAATCAGCATTAATAAAAAAATAACTGAATTTTAGAGTTTTCCCAGTTTTTCGCAGTTTTACTTTCACCCCAAAATGACTCTTTTCCGCAAAATATATTTTGTATATTTTTAATATAAGATGTTGTGTACATAAACTTTAGTTTTGACGTTTAAAAACATTTGTTGCAATTAGTTCACCCTTATTTAGGACAAATTGACTAGACTAATAGTTATCTAATGTATCTATACGTTGTTTAATGACAAATACGTCGAGAACACTAACATAGTCTGGTTTTTAATGCATTACAGTGCATACAGCCACATACCATCAAAATCGTTACAAAATATTGATTAGAGTCCACCAATACTTCAAAATCTGCCAAATTCTTTCTTAATTATCTTAACTATGAAAATCAGAATGCAGTATCCATGACTGGCCCCAAAACTCATGGGTGGATGACCAGTGGCTGATAAGCCAATATGGACATTTTTGGTCTGTATACCATGAGTGGAGGGAATCCTGTCATGGATGCTGGATTCGAGGCTCTAAAAAAAATATATAAGTTTGGAAAACATAGTGAATACACTATTTCACATATTCTAACAACTCTTAAATTTTTGTCCTTACGTCCTAACGCATATTTCATATTTAAACATTTTATGTTTCATACTTAAAATAATCAACTTTGAAATTTCAAAATAACAACATACTTTATTATTCATATATATATATTTATACACCCACTGTTACCTTTAGGAGAGAACTAATATAGGCTATGGCTGTTGTTCAATCCTTTTTCTAAATGAAATAAAATTTGTTGAAATGAAAAATACCATCAAAATAGTTTTAGCTATTCTGATTTGATTTGTACATAGCAATTAAGGCCCCCTCCTTACTATACATATATATAGCTATCTTGGACAGTTCGTTTGACCCTAAGAAAACAATTATTACTTTGTGAATGTGCAAATAATATTTGTTTTAAAATAACATATTTCAAAACAACAGCTAAATTACAGTGTAATGTTTCTTTGATATCATCAATTAATGATTCTTTACATTAACAAATGTATTGTTTAAAGGTATTTTACAGATGAAAATTGTTTAGGTTTTACTTGTCAAATTATAGTTTATTAAATATTTTTTATTGTTCATGCAATGTATTTTATTTTATTTTCATTTATACAGTTGGGCATGACCTTGAAAGAAAAATGAAACATTTAAATTACTAAATACAGGTGTGATACTGGTATTTCCTGAATAATTTCCTTATAACCTGCATATAAAAAATATTTACAAGGGGTGTCAATAGTACCGGTTCATTACAAACAGTTGATGTTGACATTATTAACCATTTTTTTCTTTAATATCTCATCCAATCATAGAATCATTCCTCTAAAAATTACATTCAAAAAAAAAATCATCTGTAATAACAGCATTCCATTTTGATTTGTTTTTTAAAATAGAATTGTTCATCAAATTATTTCCATATTTACAATTTTACTTGTTCATTGTATTTCGAAACCTTTTCGCACACCCAGTATTGCTTTCCTTTTTTAAGGAGATCAACTTATTGTTTCAATATCCAATTTATTAAGACAACAAACATATATATACTAGTAATTTACAACTGTGTGAGACATTGTAACTAATATATATATAGAGAGCATGAAAACATGAAAGATTATGACACGCATTATACATACAGCATTTAGCTTATCGACGTTAATTACAATGGATTGATAAAAAGCTTCGTCTTCCCACGCTACTTATCATCTAGATGAGATCTTTTAAATAAGAACAAATAAAGCAAATGCGATTCATATTTCTGTTCCAGGTGCAGTTCCTCCTCTGTTGGTATATCCTTTTCGTTTGTATTTCCTTTTTGGCAATATGCTTAATTGGTATATTTTTCTGTTGGCATAAACTGATTAAGGTGTTAGGATATTTTTTCTGTCCGTACATATGCTGGTACATATGTTGCTATGACTTTTCCGTTGGTATGAATGTTACAAAACTTCTATTTATATTTCAATTTCTATAGCTTTAGTATATACATGTAGTTTGTCCTGAAAACTACACGTGCTATACATTACCAACACTGACATTGTAAGTATAGCTCTCATTTTATCTGAAATTGAGGATTTATTTACAAAACAACATGAGGAATGGATGCATGAAATAAAGGTACATGTGAATCAATTAGTTATATTCTGAACCCAAGAAGAAAAATATGGACAGGGAAAAAGAGTAAACAAGGGAGACGGTAGAGTGGACGCTCTCCGGCCGCACGTTCTAGTAGAGCGGTCAGTCATTAATCAGCAAATCTATTACATTTTGATACGTATACGTATTGAACATGTATATATATATACATATAATCCGGGACAACCAAAATGCGACAATGACAGTCGAAAAGCAAAATCGCTCGTCATACCGCAAGGATTCGTACTAAAACAAAAATAAAAAAATTCAACCAAAAATAAAAAATGGATACAAAATACACAAGCATAAAATCAATATTATTCATGTTATCCCGCCTGCTTAGTCAAGACCCGGACACGAGATACGTTGGAGAAAAACAAATGACTACAGGAGTGTCGTTTCCACCTCTAAAACGTGATATACCAACACAAACGCACATAACCACCGAACGATGACGCAGGTGATTGTTTCGTGGCAGGCAGTATGATGTATTTCTTAAGGCTGTACACCTCTGAGAAGTCAAAAATTTCCCGTATTAAACTTTTTTTCTTATATTGATTTTTGGAAAAAGGAGATAATGGCATAGAAGAAAATGCAAAAAGAAATATATGTCCGTGTGTTCGCTTTTGTGCTATGATCGGTCAAAGATACCAATTTAACACGTTAGGTGATTTGAGGTGAATTTTCGGGTTTTGACCATTTGCAGAACAAATTCATACAATTTCTTCCAAGTGTGTGATCAGATATGTATGAATGTTTGAAGAATTGATAAAAATATCATTTTCTTTTAAATTATAGAAGTAAAATTTCTTAATCTTATTCTTTTTACTCAGAAATGCGATTTTAGTTACCCCTACCCCTTATTTTTTAATGAAAAATGCACATTTTTTCACCAATTTTTGCTGATTAAACGCTTGATATAAAAAATTCCTGTGTTAAACTTTTTTTGGTATTCAATGAATCAAAAGAAAATGTGTTTCTCTTTCTAAAACAGCCACAAAAATGGGGGGTCGGTGTGCTTCTTTTCTTGTCCCGTTATTATTTGTGTTATTTTTCACCTTTTTCGGGGTCAAAAATCAAAAGTGCTTCAGTTACCCTAATATGTAAAAAAAAAAAAAAATACCAATAATATATAACTTTCCACTTTTTTGCATATTATTTCCAAAATATTAGTTTCCTTCTCTCCACTTCGCTCCACATATCAAATGACCCTAAACACTGAGCAGTCACAGCTGAGGAGGAAGTTTTAGGAATACCAATACAACGTCTACATGCATATCTCTGTGTACGTTCCAACTCTTCTACAGCTTTCTTAGTATATAAATTCCAAAGCTCACAACCATACAACATACTTGAATATACAACACGTTTAATAATATTAAAACTTAATACAGGGTTCAGCCCATTGGGGTGAATACCAATACTTAAAAGTGAATTTAGGTTAGTCCTTTCTTTCACACAAGCATCAAAAATACTACTGCTTGATTGTAGGTTATGGGTAAACGTTATCCCAGCGTACGTTTTCTTTGATGTCATTCGAATTATATCGGAACCAATTTTACATTGTATAGGCCCACATTCTTCTGACATCACACGTCGACGTGGAGAAAAAATGGGAGGAGCTTAACATGATTGATCATGATTCTATCGCAGATTAGAACGTGGTCCGTATCCAATCAAAACACGCGTTGCAAACGAATCGTGTTAGAATTAGGGGATGGTACGTTGTTTTTCGTGTCTATACTGGCCATTAGAACATGACATTTGGTTTTAACACATTGTTGTTAGGCGCATCAGAACACCCCTTGACGGGCCCTGTAGAAACGTATATAACACCTAGACTAGTATTTATTTGCTAACAGACGTTACATAATCAGATGTTCACAGTCCATCTCCTTCAATAACATATGAACGGTAAGTGCTCTCTGTTTCGTTCTACGAGTGGACAGCTAATTAATGAAGCTGCTACAAGCTGACAGATTAATTAGTATATGTCGCATGACAGTCTTCTTCACTGAATTTTATTGATGTCTCTTTCAACTATAACTTTTCATTTTGAATTGAATATCTTTCTTTTCTTACAGCGACAATGAGCTATTACAATAGTACGGTCCATACGTTTGGAAAAAATAGTGTCATATATTTTCTAAAACGTTTTATTGCATTCCATATCCATTTATGTTTCAACAATGTTGATAATTTAGGTTTTCGATTTTTATTTAAAGATAAACTTAAATATTTTTTTATGTTATGGAGACATAACACAAAAAAAACGGAGTGTACTCTAAATAAACGGCGAAGCGGTTTATAATGAGAGTACACTCCGGGTTTTTGTGTTATAGCTCCATAACATAAAAAAATATATTCAAGTTAATCCTCATGATTTAATCTACTATACACAATCCCTTTGGAAATCCACTTTTCTTAGAAGTTATTACGCCGCTGTATCAGCCAATCAAAAGCGCCGTTACAAACGGCGACGTCATTCTTCACGTTATGGGCTGATAACATAAATGTGTAAGCAAATGAAAATGCTTGTTACAAGCAAGATTAAATTATTTTGAAATATCTAATTTTTTCCATTTTTCAAGGGTTATACCACTTTTTTATTCAATATTTCTTATACCAGTTATCGTATGAATTTGAATAATCTTTAATTTATGAGAAATGACCCTTTACGCCCCTAGTACTTTTCATTCAGGAAATTGATAGAAACACACAAAACCATAATTAAAACCGATGTTAGTTTTATGAAGTGTTAACACAAAACATTCAATTCTAACCCCGTCCGTTTTTATATTTTTAACATTTGGATTAGCAGACAAACTGACCTGTGACCTCTGATCAAACTCTTCGTGCACAAACGGAATTTAGAAAGAAATATTTTAAGTGGCTTGCATGAATAACGATAATATTTTTGATACAATTTAACGCTATATGCGGTATTCCAAATACATGATCCAAGAAATAAAAGTCAGGACAGACAACATTATGACTCAATCATGTATACAAAATGTATTTCAATTGTCATTGACCGAAACGAAACACACAAAAACGACCTGGGTTTCTGTGTCAGTCAGTGTAAGTATATATCAAAATCACAGTGTTGTTGTTTGTTTCTGTGCTTGTTAAATTCCTTTTTTTTTGCAATGAAATTTCAAAGCTGTAGTTTAGATTAATTTTTTTTTTATTCGGACTTTTATTCAACAGCAGTTAATCTGTAAAATGTTTAACAATGTGGATGACTCTATAAGGATTATAATTCAAAGGTGATTTGAATGACAAATTACATCATTTATCTTACTTACAGTAAATTTTGGAACCAAACATGACTACGGAACAGTACGATGACCCCGTTATTCCAAAGTTCTGGAACCTGCCAATCCTACGCCACCTCAACAAGCTGCAGGACATGTCAAACTCCTCCAAAGGAGTTCCGGATTATATCAAAACACAGATTCAGAACTGTATAGACTGTATCAATGTAAATATCAATATTCAATAGTTGACATTATCTGGAAGAGGAACTCAAACAACATACAACTTTACTCAATGAATCATGTTAAAAATGATTTTTAATTATCGCTGTTTTCGAATGAGTTACATTATCAACATATCAATAGAGTTCTTAGAACGTCATCTTCACATCAGAACACATTTCACATCAGATCACATTTAACAACAGATCACATTTCACAACAGATCATATTTTACATCAGATCACATTTCAGATCACATTTCACAACAGATCACATTTCACAACATATCACATTTCAGATCAGATCACATTTCAGATCACAATTCACAACAGATCATATTTCACAGCAGATCACATTTCACAACAGATCACATTTCACGGCAGATCATATTTCAGATCACATTTCACAACAGATCATATTCCACAACAGATCATATTTCACAGCAGAACACATTTCACAACAGATCATATTTCACATCAGATCACATTTCAGATCACATTTCACAACAGATCATATTTCACAGCAGATCACATTTCACAACAGATCACATTTCACAACAGATCACATTTCAGATCACATTTCACAGCAGATCACATTTCACATCATATCACATTTCACAGCAGATCACATTTAACAACAGATCACATTTCACAGCAGATCATATTTCACATCAGATCACATTTAACAACAGATCACATTTCACAACAGATCATATTTCACATCAGATCACATTTCAGACCACATTGCACAACAGATCATATTTCACAGCAGATCACATTTCACATCAGATCACATTTCACAGCCTATCATATTTCTCAACAGATCACATTTCACAAAAGATCATATTTCACATCAGATCACATTTCACATCAGATCACATCTCACAGCAGATCATATTTCACATCAGATCATATTTCAGACCACATTTCACAGCAGATCATATTTCACAGCATATCACATTTCACAACAGATCATATTTTACAGCAGATCAGATTTAACAACAGATCACATTTCACAACAGATCATATTTCACATCAGATCACATTTCAGACCACATTTCACAACAGATCATATTTCACAGCAGATCACATTTCACATCAGATCAAATTTCACAGCAGATCACATTTCACAGCAGATCATATTTCACAACAGATCACATTTCACAACAGATCATATTTCACATCAGATCACATTTCACAGCAGATCACATTTCACAGCAGATCATATTTCACATCTGATCACATTTCAGTTCACATTGCACAACAGATCACATTTCACAGCAGATTACATTTCACAACAGATCATATTTCACATCAGATCACATTTCAGATCCTATTTCACAACAGATCATATTCCACAACAGATCATATTTCACAGCAGATGATATTTCACAGCAGGTTATATTGTAGAGCAGTATACACTTAACTTCTTCAGATACATGCTACACTATATGACAAATATCTCATTTTAAAAATTGATCCTCATTAAGAACATTTTGTATAAATAAATAGATATTTTGCAACCAGTAGTGGGGCTTTGTTAAATATTAAATGACAATTAAAAACTACATAAGAATCCATACATTATTATCAATTTCGTAATTCTGAATGACTCGCTATTGCTACAGTGTTTCTAACATTTCATGTATTGAATATAAGCCATATCAAAGATATTATACGCGAAATGTTTATTAACTCTAACTCATTCACCCCAAAATTGAATAATGAACTATCCCAGCCTTTGAATTGGAAGAGTTCAAATGTGTCTTCAGGGGTGAATGAGTTAAAACATTCAAATAACTTCTCTTATGCATTTAGTTGACATTAAAGAGCTGGGTGCTTCACTCTTGCTTAAACAATATTTGTATGTCTAGTCTAGAGAGGACTACTGTGATTCCACCACGTCCCCATCCAGCACAGCGATCGAGAATATGATCACAAAGACAAACCAACATCCCTGGCAACAGGTGTACGACAGAGGAGACATCCAGTGGAAGGTTGGGCCAGGCATGTTAACAGGGCAAATGGAGGGTAAGACAGTCGAAGGTTGTGCTAGGAATGTTAACAGGAAAAATGAAGGGTAAGGCAGTGTAAGGTTGACCAGGCATGTTAACAGGGCAAGTGGAGGGTAACTTAGTGAAAGGTGAGGCAAGGCATGTGGACTGGGCAAATGGAGGGTCAGACAGTGACAGAAACCTGGTTATCAGAAACTACATTTTATACCATCAACTGATTGTCAAGTGTATGGTTATAATTCGGAATACAAGGCAATTCGTTCAATTTACAATCCTGCTTTTAAGACAATGTTACAGGTGTAATTTATTGTTCAGATTTGGGTAAACATACTTAGCGTAAAACTTTCCAAACTTATGAGCATAAAGAATTAGGTTAATAGGGATCTGCCTATTAAATTTGCTTGCATTTTAACCATTTTTATGTCAGGGAACAAAAAAGCAATAGAAATAGAGGGGTCTCATTGAAAATTTGAAAATAATCGTAAATATTCACACACCATTTTACGACCAAGCCTAGCCCGAGGCCTGGCATTATGTATGAGCATACCGAACATGGTTAAATCACAAATTACACGTTACCTTGTTAACATTTATGGATGTCAAATATTGTGAAACAACAAGTGGATTGCATATTCTTAAAACATAGTAAGTTGAAACATGCCAACAGGGTCAAACATTCAACAACTGACGAATAGGTCTGGGCATATCAATTTTGAAATATGATCAAAATAAATAAACCGTGGATATATCAGTTCCTTCGTTGTCAGAAAGCATCCTTCACTTTTTATTCAATGATCCTCAGTATCCAACTCCTGGCAATAAAATTCTATAAGCATTAATTGATTTTTACAGGGAGCTTTCTAAAAACTCTTGTCAGTATGGCGAATGCCAGGAGGATTCTTGAAATCGGCCTGTTCACTGGAAATAGTGCTCTTGCCATGGCGGAGGCACTTCCGGTTGACGGGAAAGTGATCGCTTTGGAGATATCGGGATACATTGGGAAATTCGCTCGACAGTTGATGGATGAATCACCTCATGGAGAAAAGGTTGACATAATGATAGGTAAGGAAACAACACAATAAAAGTTACTTAGTATGAAATAACCAAACAATCTTTGTATTCACTCTTGATGCATTTTACCTGTCTAAATAAATGATCGTGTGTCCATGTGTTGTAGGTCCGGCAAAAGATAACATGGAACAGCTTGCACAAGAAGGACAAAAGTTTGACATAGTCTTCATTGACGCCAATAAGGAGGGCTACTTAGACTACTACAAAGTAAGTGAATGTTTGATAGGATTTTTTTTTTTTTTTTGCACCAGGACAGAAGGCTTAATATACTACTAACACCATCGTTATGGTGCCAGACTGACAGTGCATTCATTCCAGGTTTCAGCATTATTTATTTTTTTTAAACTTGAATATGCTACGAAGGACTTATACTAAAATCAATAGCCAGATATAAAGGCTCGCGTCATATCGAATTATCGTGCAGTACAAAGTAGTTCCATATTGTTTTGTTTTTAATAATGAAAATTTTAAATGCAATGAAAACAATAATGAAAAAATAAACATTTCAATTTCAATAGCAGTAACATTATTTTTTCAGGACAAAAATGCAGTTAAATAAAAAGAGTACCTGTAGTTGCATAGGAGTAGGTTTCCACGGTTTTAACCAATGGCAGCACCTTCAGTTTTTATTACACGTGTGTATTACCATATTATGACATGTCCGTATGACATAGTAAAATTGGTCAGTTAGGTGATAAAGGCAAATAAATCAAATCTATGAAAGTATATGGCTGCAAGATCGGGTCTCGATTGCACCAGACTACTTTAAACATTATATAACTGTCATATAAGTCGGCTCTCTACTGCACTAACACGTACGTGACATGTTGAAGTTGGTTGCCAATGCACCAAACAGCAGGGATAGAAAATACAAAGTGTATCACTGCATGGTTAGACTGGGTGTTGATTCTAACACTATGAACAATCGTATAATGCTAACTAGTATAAACGATCATAAAACCTGTTGCGCGTCAAAAAACCCTCATATAAGGTTTTCATTGACCTTTTTTTAGCTATGCGTAAATGGTCACACACATAAATATTGTTTTTGTTTAAAGCAGAGTTTTAGATGAAACCTTTACTATTGGAAGTTTGTTTGCTTATACTGATATCTTTTAATATCAAAGAATAATATGATCCATTTCTAATGGCAAGCAATTATGGTACCGACCAATTAACTATCTTGTCTAACTGGGTTTTTTCTAGATTGTCATGGACAACGACATGCTTACCCCTCGTGGCACTATTCTGATAGACAACGGCTTACACGGAGGCATGGCGTACCTGTCCCCAGAACAATCCCTTCTCCCTGGGCTGGAGGGGTCCAATATGATCATTACAAACTTCAACGAGTATGTGTACAACGATGACAGAGTCGCCCAGGTAAAAAGTAGTCATGTATATTAATTGTTCGTATATTAGGTAGATTTGAGAATCTGTTACCTGGATACGATTTACTTCATTTACTTCATTTTCTTTCTTTCGTTTCTTTTAAACGCATTTCTCCAGACTGTCTTCTGAATTTAGAAGAGTAATGGGAGGTAACTTAACATATATTGATCCTCAGATCGTTCACTAGACTTAGTAAATAGTGTTCCTCAGATTGTCTACCGTATACTATCAGTTGACCACAGATGCTTTATCTTAACTCCTTTTCCTTCTTTCTCTCTATCTGTCGCTCCTTCTCTCTTCTTTCTCTCTCTTTATTCTCTATACTGTCCTTTGCGTTGCGGCACTATTCATTTGAATTATTCGTGTGATAAATATGGCTGACTGCATTACAACTTTTTCGGCAAACTGTCAAGGGTTAGGTAATAATGTTAAAAGAAAAGATGTGTTTTCGTACTTACGAGGTAAATCATATAATCTATATTGTCTTCAAGACACCCATTTCACGGTAGAGAATGAAGAAATAATAAGAAATGAGTGGGGTTTAAGTTGTTATTTTAACTCTTATAAGTCGAGCTCGAGGGGAGTTGCAGTTCTGTGTAACAACAATTTTGAATTTAATGTTTATAAAGAAAAAAAAGATTCATCAGGCAATTTTTTTCGGACTAGATTTAGAAATAGAGGGCTCACGAGTAACACTTATTGTAATATATGGCCCTAACACAGATGCTCCCGAGTTTTTTTAATTGATATCAGTGATAATGTGTGGAGATTTTAATCTAGTTTTAAACCCAGGCCTTGATTACGATCAAAACTATAGACAAGTTAATAATCCAAGGGCTAGGAATAAGGTTCTGGAAATTATAGATACATTTAGTTTAGTAGATATTTATAGAGAACATCACACTGATACAAGAGGATATACTTGGAGGAAGACTAATCCATTGAAGCAAGCACGTTTAGATTTTTTTCTAGTTTCAGAGTGTTTATTGGGTGGTGATAACAATGCAGGTATAGATGCTGGATACAGATCTGATCATTCTTCTCCAAAAAATTCTATAAAGTTTTAGACATTTAAGAGGGGAAAGGGGCTGTGGAAATTTAATAACTCTCTATTATCTGAGAAAGACTTTCTTGATGTTATCAATAAAACAATTACTAAAGTTAAATTGCAGTATTCTCTACCTATATATAACGTTAATAGTTTATCGGAAATCCCAAATGAATTGATTCAGTTTACAATTGATGATCAACTTTTTTGAAGAGGGGAAACTATTTCTTATACCTCGTAAAAGAAATAAACAACAAAACTCTTGAGAAAAAGAACTAATACAAAACTCCAGTGGCTCCAAGTAAGAATTTTCCATCATATTTTGACAACAAATATATATCAATGCAAAGCCGGCCTCTCTCATAATCCCTTGTGTTTTTTGCAGTCTAGATAGGGAAACAATAATTCATACATGATCGGAGTGTGCCATTGTACAAAATTTCCTATACAGTTTTGAAACACTACTAGAAGCTTCAATAATTCCATTTTCTTTTAATAAGGAATCCTTCCTTTTCGGAATAGTGTCACAGTCAGGAACAGGCAACAGACTTGATAATGAAATTTTAATTGTGATCAAACACTATATTTATAAAACAAGATGCGTTCAAAACACTTTGTCAGTAAATGCTTTAATTAACAGCATAAAAGACCATCATTCTGTACAAAAATATATAGCATGTTGCAAGGGGGATAATTTTGTAAGAAAACTGGAAAGAGAATTGAAAAAAATGGAACCACCTCCTGGAATTATAAGCCAAAATTAAATCATTTAATATCATCAAGTCAGAAGATACAATACATCTCCTCCCCATACCACCCAAAGTTCTCACTTTATATTTTGAAAATGTAGCCAGCACATTCTAAGTTTTCACAAGGAGCTTTTCTGGCAGTTATGTCCCTTTTATCATACCTTTTTGTCCCTTTTTTTGTGAATTTAAGTTGAAGTTTCTGTCTGAACTTATTATAGTTTATTTCTTTTATGATATAAATATATTTTGTCCTGAGTATTACCCTTATTTCTCAGCCACATTCTTTTTAGGAAACTTAGTATAATAAACCCAAGGGTAAATTGATATGGCTGTATTTACTTGCAGTTTAAAGCCATCTTACTTACAATTAATACAAAAGATTATCTTATAATCTTATTCTAAACACAAAGTTCTGTTTATTATTGAGCTGCAGTGCAAAAACCAGATTCTCCTTTTCTTCCTTTTTCTGTTGACTTTCTCCTTTTTTCTTTGCTATATTTTTTTCTCTCTCTTCTTCTTTTCTATTATCTCTCTCTCGGTTCTCATAAAGGCAATATATGTGTACATGGGTACCATTACATGTACTTGCGTCTAATAAATCAACTGATGTAAGTAAGAGTATATATGAGTCGTGCGAGGTATGAATATATAATATGAATTGTTTGAATGTAACTATACCATATATTGCAAAACAATCTTGAATAAAAAAGAAAATTACAAAAAACAAAACAAAAAACAACAACTATCAAGTAGAGTAAGGGAAGGTAACTTAACATATATTGATCCTCAGATCGTCGTTCACTAGACCATATACTATTAAGTCATACCTGCCAACCCTGGACATACTGAAAGAGGGTTATGACCCTCTTTTGAAAATTAAAAAGAGGGTCATAGTGCGCGACGGCTTTTTTCGCAACAAATATAAGAAAAATAGATATTAAATTATAACTTAAATATTTTAATGATGTAAAAGTTACATTCTACATTCATTGAACTGTTCTTCCAGCAGATCTAGCTGATCCTCATCCACAATACCAAATTCAAAGCTGAAAAATAAAAAGATTTGTCAACAACACAACTTATAAAATTAATTCATAATAATATATATGATACTGTGTTTTCACAGGCATTTTTTATGTCAATTGAAATGGTCCCGACAATAAGATGTCACATTCTGCTCATATAAAATACCATTTTGTTTCTGTCAATGAAAATGGTCCTGACAACAAGAAGTTGCACCCTTCTCATATAAAATATCAGTTTTATACGAGTAGGGTTTGAACTCTTATTGTAAGGATCATTTTGATTGACAGAAACAAATCATCAAATGCCTGTGCGTGTTTTTGACTAGAGTGCAGAATGCAGCGTTTGGTCCACGACCACGGGACTTTGTACACTATAACTCATTTTCCTACGACATTTGATATGTGTACAATTATCTTTTCTTTTAGCAATTCGTGTAGTAGAACCTGCAAGTCCCGATAAAAACTTCTTCCTTCAAGAAGACATAACGTTACCTTCAAAATACGATCTATTCTACGTAAATACAACTCAATTATTCGTTAAAAACCTGACTTATAACTTGTCGGCAAGTTCAGTAACAACGTTCTTTATATAAACATTTGTAAAAACAGTTCTAGTACGTATATAAACAACTCACAACTTACCTGTTGGTGAGAAACGGAAACAGGAAATAGATCGTCTTTCTTGTGAAGAAGGATGGAAAAGTCTAGAGAATTCCGAGTGACTTCGGTAACTTCTAATATACGAAAAGATTCCGGGTGAAAACGGGTGAAATTGACGAAATCCGGGTCAATATCGTAACCCGGCGGGTGAAGTTATAAAAGCGGGTGAAGGGCTAAAATCCCGGGTGTAACCCGACAAAATCGGGTCACTTGGCAGGTATGTTAAGTAGAGTAAGGGGAGGTACATTGTAACTTCTATATATCATCTACCAGATTAAAAAGAGTCAGGGTAAGTAAGTTCTTCAAAGATAGTAAATGACTTAAAATATAGAATCTCAATGATTTCTTAACCTCTACTTGTTACACAGTAAGTGTAATGGAAATAAGGAACAATGTTGTACATAAATCAGACACCCAATCAATGTATACGATACATCTCCCTACACACTGAGAGCGTACTTAGTATACAATGTACAAGTTTGTACCGATAGCAGCCACATGTACATGTATCCAATGTCACAATAATGGAAGGCTACTTACTCTTAGGTAAAAAGCTTCAACCCAGTCTACAGTATCATACAAGTAGTATTTTAACTCATCAAGGACACAAATATGTGTTTGCCATAGAGGGAATAAAAACATCTGTTCAAGCAGTTAAACAATATCGGCAGATTCAAGGAAAATGATTGAAAAACCAAATGTTTATTATATATGTATCCGAAACGAATTACTGATCAAGACTTGTTTAAATCATCATGTTTTTTTCAGGCCGAGGAAACATAGCAAATATTTTTATATCACGATGCTGGTGCAATCAAGACTATGAATTATTCAATGAGTAATATATATCAGCATTCCTCGTCATTCTGGCCATATTTTTGATCAGCCCGGGAATATTCTCACTCAAATATCATTTTAAGAGTTCAAATAGAGATAACTCTTTCGATGTGAATGTCATGGGATAAGTTGATATTGTAAAAGCAACATTTAAGTTGGGGTTTTATTCACTATCCCCAATAAATTCATATTCATTCTCTAATACTTTCATACTGTATTTTTAAACAGGTGATGATTCCTATACGAGACGGAATAATGGCGATCAGAAGGAAAGATGAATTCGAGGGAAAACTGTAAAATGAGAAATATTTCTGATAATGAACTTTATGAAATGTAAAACAAATTTCACGCAATGTGTCGTTTGTAATTCATTTAATTGTTTTCTGTATAGAGACATCAATTAAAAAGGCGTATCATTAATCTTATTCCACGTGTAAATGCAGAGTTTTGCCAATTATTTCGATCAATGTAAATTAACCTAATCTTTTTGCTTTAAAAAAAGTGCAAACGATGTTGACGCTGTTGTATTAATTTAGTATATATAAACCTGTTTTCTTGGTGGTTTTTTTCTATGCGTAATATCTGCTTGTCATTATAACCTTGGTGATAAATGACAATAAAAATAATCTGTCATGTTGTGTTATTAATGTTAGATGTGCTGTTCATTTTTATCTAAGAAATAACATATATTTAATTATCAAGAATATTATGAAAAGTATATGTCATGTTCGTTAAACATGCGTATTAACATTCAATCTTTAACGTCATAATACCCGGTGATAACCGATCATACCCGCTTATAAACGATACTGACCGATAGTAACCGATAATATCCTTCAGAAATCATCAAGTATAACAACCGGAAAGTAGAAGAGCTAATACGTCAAAGACGAAGAAAGACAAACTGTTCATTTTACATGCGAGTGTATTTTTCTTATATTTTTTTCATTAAATGACATTATATGTTATATCAAAATATTTGTCTAGACAATGAGCGATAACATTTCCCTGACCAACCATGATGCGCATGTTATCTTTGTTGATGTAATACATGCTGGTACAGGTAATCTACACACGCTGATTCAACATTGTCCAGATACACTGTAGACTTATATCGTGGCACTGTCTTCTTTGCGACATATCTTTGAAGTGCGGAACGTTTCTGTTTGTGAACGTGACAAAAGTCGTTTTCACTCACGTACAACAGTTGAATTAACCTGGTGTGTAAACGTTCTTTAGTTCGGACCATATCTATTATGTGTTAAAGGGTTGAGGTTAATTTCACTATTTTCTTTCATCATTTCACAGTCAGACATGTCCTTTCATCCGTTGTCTTGATGCATACTTTTGCAGGTCACAGGTACACTTGTAAATGATTGTAAATTGTATGATCGTAATTTAATATTTAATAACAGTTATACATGTATTATTGAAAACAATATGTGATTACAAGTATCAGGGGCTTTCACGGAAACACGCAGCAATTTCTTCGTAATGTATAAAAATTATCCCATTCACAGAATCAGGTAGACGGTAAATAATCGGTCATCCATTGATAAAAAGCGGGCAAATAAGACTGACAGCGACGAAAATCAAAGAAATAGCAACAAAGTTTTAATTCAGCAGTTTTGTGAATAAGTCTCACCAATTAAAACGTTATAGACTTGGTCCAACTATAATGATTGTGTTGAGTCAACTATAGTACTAGAGGGGACATGGCTTTTGTCACATACACAAACAAAGTTGCATCTCGAACTTCAAAGAGGTGATTGCAAAGAGTTACCGTTTGGAGATTGGCAACAATCAATCCGGATTGGCTGTATTGTAACAACTTGAAGAGAGGAGTTTTAAATATTTCCTATATTTGTTTTCCATACTTGATAAAACATGAAAATAAGACATTTCAATTGATTTCTTGCTCAACATTTGACCAATAAATGTATACTTTGTAAATCTACAATATAGTATTATTGCTATAATATTATTATATTAACCTTTGTATTTCTCCGAATTCTGCTATGTTGGCATGGATCATAATGAATTCTGAGTTGGAAACCTAATATATCCTTTTATTTGCTAAACTTGATACGACCTTTACATTAATCACCGGAAAATAATGTCTGCCATTGGTTTTATTGACAGTGTCGCTGTTTAACAGTCGTGTGTCGGACATGTATTCCATGTCAATACACTTATTATATACAGTCACGTCTACAGCCTGTGTTGTATTTCCTCTGAATGGGCAGACATAACAGTAACATCAAAGCTTGTGACGTTGTTGTCGATATTGGGTCTACACCGTGCTACTTTAAACACTTCACTTTGATGATCACTCTAGCGTCTATACTCATACAATGAACTAACGGCCTCATTTAAAAATAAGCATCCCAAGTATGGTATCTACGTGTAAATATATTTTTACCGCTAATGTATAAATAACGAAATTTCTTTTTAATTACGATAAACGCTTTTATTTCATATTGTACTGTACTAACAAATGAGTATATTACAATCAATAAAAACCCTACAAAGAAGAAAATAGCAAATTAATTATTCCATCACCGCACTTTAACTAACAAAACTGTCTAGATATTTCAAGATTGATGGAAAGTCGTCCGAATATGGAATAATATAGCAAAGCTTGTATTCAAGATCTCTTCAGTTCCTTTTAATCTTATTAAACAGACCATTACCATTCCTCCGACAATAGATATACCTCCATTTATCAAAGAGTACATATACTGTGTAAACGACAGCAAACAAGACCATTCCCACAAACATAAGAATATCTAGAAGATAGTACTGGTACCAGGGCATGTCTACCGAGTACGAATGGACAAACTTGTTTCCATATCGAACTATGTGATCTACCCAATATGAAGCATGCTGTAGGGGACTTTCAGATCGACCACGGAATATCGTTGACGCATTCTTTATAGTCCGTATGTAACGTTTCTGTGTTGTAATGTTCCTTAAAGCTTCCTCAATGTCATTGACACCAAATGTGCAAAATTCGAGTACAACGCCATACACTTTTTGCCTCATACGTTCACAGTTGTAATATTGATCGGAAAACAGTGGAAATCCTATCATCGGAATACCGTGATACAAGGCCTCAAATTGACCATTGTTTCCACAGTGAGTCATGAATGCAACAGTCTTAGGGTGGCCTAAAAGGTCATTTTGTGGTATCCAGGGTGAAAACATGATATTTTTATCTATATATCCCGAATTGCCATGTTTTAAGATGAAATTTAAGTCAGTGTGTCGTTTAAATGCTTTGACAAAAGTATCAATTCGTTCTTGAGGGAAACCATTCAGTCCACTTCCTAGCGACACGATAACAGCACCATACACACTCGAATCCATGAATGTCTGAAACAATTCCGATAAACGTTTAGACGGCTGGGTAGATATTCCTCCAACAAATGCAATGTGAGGCAAAGTCGGTTTGGGATAGTCAATGAGAAAGTCAGTTTCCACTAAATGAAAAGAGGCCTTCGACGTCAACTGGTTTGCTGTGATTGTTGACTTATTTGACGTGTATTTGGCGATATTTGTAATTGACACTAGGTAGCTAGGAGCTATTTCCATCACAATAGATGTTAGAACATTGTGTACTCTTTCAGAGAAACTCATTGTGTCACTCAAAACAAACCGATGATAGAAAGGAGTTGATGCTGGAGAAAATGGAATCCGCATCCTCACGGGGTCATACAGAACTCCAAAATAGATGTAGGGCAAAGCAAGTTTATAAGCCAAGGATGCAAAGCATTCGGCTAGAGGAATATTGTCAACAATTGCCAACTTAAATTGTCTATGTTTAAGAAGTGTGAGAAGTGACGTGTCGTTATGAAAATCATCGCATACCTTTACTATGTTTACTTGCTCTGAAAGGCTTGATGTTTTACCGATTATGTTCAAGTGGCATATCTCTTTAGCTAATGTTGTCTCGGCGCCCTTAAAGTCTGCTTTGTCAAATACACTTGAAATGATAATATCGATTGCAGCGTTAGACCGAAGTTTCAACTTATTAGCTATCAGTGTTGATGTTACGACGGTGGCTGTGTGGCCATAGGTTCGAGTCACATAGTGGACAACATTCATGAGGTTACGGGTGTGGCTGAAGGTTGGTACCGCCAATACAAGAATGTGTTCTGCACTACCTGGATCAACGTGGTTTACAAGTAGAACGCATGATATCAGAACCAGGAGAAACATTGTCCTGCAACAACAAATCAGTCTAAATTATAGTCAGTCACAACAAGAACATTTACGATCCCCGACATTCGCATCCAACAAACGGAAACTTAACGAAAGGACTAGGACGGGAAAAAACCTTCATATTTCCTCCAATGTCAATCCATCGGTAAATATAGAAAAACCTGCTATACTTTTATCTATTTGTTCACAAATAAAAAAAACATTGTAGAGTTCATATTTCCCGGAGGCACATATTTGCCGACTGTTATTTAATATGAGCAGTAAGGTACTTGCCAAATCGTCAGAAGGACCTGAGCCATTATTTATCAAGCTATTCCAACAATAACTGTAATGTATTATGTTATTTTACTTTTCTAGTCGCTTTTTGTCTTAAAAACAGTTGCAATGTGTGACTATGAAGGGATACAATCATATTTAATTCGAATGAATATAAAACAAAACAAGGAAGGGTTATTATGACTGATAAATGTACGTAGGTCACGCCTACATAGCATGAACACCGTCCTAAGACTAAAGATAATGCTTTTGGTTCGTTACACATTAATGTAGTGCATTTCTGAATTTTTGACTTGTGATTAAACAAATTTCAATTTCCTTCCGGTGATTGAAATGAAATGCATTTCATTCTGATATGAATTATGTTTTTTTGGGAAAGTAAATATTATGTTGTTGAACTATGAGCACGAATGTATGGGTCAAATCATAGTTCAAAGCGGTTGTGCCCTCGTAATAAAAAAAAAAAAAAAATGAAATTGCCTATCATAAGCTTACCTGGTTATTGTTGTTCAGTAGTCTGTATAAACTATTCTAGAATTATTCGAGCAATAAAACATATTGTACATAATAAATATGTATATAATAAGGTTTACAAAAGGACCTATCAAATGGTACAAGTATGTCTAAAATGGATGCAACAATACAAAACAAATGTCTACAAGAAAAAATAACGTAAATACAAATGACCTGTCATCACGCAATTAACCTGCTAAAAAGTGTTTAGTATCATACCGAATCGATAAGCCTTGGTATGATAATATTTCCATAGAGTAACAAATTATTATTTGGTTTTCACTTACCCAGACAGCCTTTGGTTATATAAAAATGGTGTTTCCGGTCCCTATAGGTTTTATAACGGCAACTGGCAGTGAACGATTTTTTGCTGTCTGTTTTATACACAAAGTTGACCTTGAAAAATTGACCCGACGAATAATGTGTTATTACTGGCGACAATATACATAATATATTTTATATTAGCCCAAATCAGAATCCATTAACATTATAATCTAGTGTATATATTAATCATGCATCTTTCATCGTTCATTGGATGCTAAAAACATCTTTATATGTGTAGCACTGTTGCGGCAATCATGGTATAGCCACACACATACATAGACATTATCGCACTCAGATCGATCTTGTTTCCCTCTAACAGTCATAACCTTTAGGACCACCTTGGATACATTGATATATAGTTTCCTTCTTTCCTTCTATTTAGGCATCCCTCATTGCCGTTATTTCATGATACAAAAAATAGCCTAAAAGCACAAAGTAATCACAAAGTATATATGAAATTTCCAGAAAAAGAATGTTAATGAAGAAAAAAGATATCAAGTTTTTTGGTAGGTGTCCTGACTGCGGCATTTGACAGTCACCTTTGCCTGGAACAACTTTTTACAGGATCGGTCAAAACATTGCAAATATTGTAACATAAATAGAACAGTGTAAAGAATAATGCCAATGAGCTAAATAGTTGATAAATTGTATCATTTTTTTCATTTTCGCTGTAAGTCGTCATCAATACATTAAGCCATTGTATTACGTGCCTTAGACATATTTTTTATATGTGAATCGATAAGAAAAAGAACAGGATTTTATAATTTGTGACTTCTTTTGTAAGAACATCTGTTTAAATTCAATAATATAATAAAGTCCTTTTCATCCAACTTTTTTTTTTAAATGCTAAGGACATATATCCGATACAATGATTACTGTAAGGATACAAAAGTCGTCTTTTTTAATTAAGATGTTGTACAGACTGAAACCAAATTTGTTTCCACACTTAGCCCAAAGTCATTTTTACTTATATTCAAAGTAAAGCA
Organism: Mizuhopecten yessoensis; assembly: GCF_002113885.1. Classification (NCBI taxonomy): domain Eukaryota; kingdom Metazoa; phylum Mollusca; class Bivalvia; order Pectinida; family Pectinidae; genus Mizuhopecten; species Mizuhopecten yessoensis. Next base: position 667,363 of record NW_018408441.1, read on the forward strand.
GGAGTACATAGCCTAACCTCGAAGCAACATCAAGCCCCAGTCTTAAGGTGATTATAATGTCTGAAAGAGTTCGTGTAAAAAGCATTTTTGATATTTTCAATATGGCATTGATCAATGTTTTACACTCTGACTTTCCACGGCCTGTCACTATGCTAAAGTTAATGTAAAGCGTAATGATTTCGATTTTCCAATGGTGAACTTTCCCTTTCTTGATAGCAAAAACCCTGCTTCCTAAAAACCCTCGCGATTGATTTGCTATTAAGCTATCGCTCCGAATATCATAACTATGATAAATATCGACTGCTGATAGACAAACTTGCAATAACGGGCTTGAAGAGATGCAGATAACAGAAAACTATGGACATATTTTATCACAATTTCCTGAGAAATACATGTTGTATGTATGCTATTTCTTTCTGTAATATGAATGTTTAAGTTTCCTGTATTATTATTGTCATTAGTGTGTTTTGCTGTTTCGTTATGACTTACTCAGTTCTCACTTTGAGGAAGAATCTTTATATCGTTTTTGAGTTCGAATTAATTACGGTTTTGTTGACACATTTGTATTCTGTTGTTGTTGTTGTTGTTGTTGTTGTTGTTGTTGTTGGTTTTGTTGTTGTTGTTGTTGTAGTTGTTGTTGTTGGTTTTAGACAGGCCATCAGTATCATATATGCAGATAAGTGCCTGGTGTGTGTGATATAATGAAATATCACGTCATGTCTATTTGGCAGGTTTTCCATTTTTTTACTATAACAACTAAGCTAGAACTGAATAATGATAAGGCTGCAGGCACGACCTGCCCCGAGCTTACCAACTGTTTTATAATCATTAATAATCTGCTGACACTGACAGCGTTGCTGTTAACGAATTGCAAGATAAAAAAGACACTAGGCGTCAATACACTCAACCCCGAAAGGTAATGATTAACTAATAAGACACCAAATCAAAGGAAAGAGTTTTTGAAGCTCAGAAACAAAAACTCCGTAACCAAATGGGGTGGAACGGAAAGGTTGATATTTAAGAGACTAGTGAATACCACCATTCTCCCAAAAAACAAAATACAGGTATTTACAATTTGAAAATTTGGTATCCCTGTTCTATAATACTGTACTTGCAAACAAAGTTAAAACTGTCTTGCTGTCAATAGGAAAGAAACTAGTACTTTATCGAACGATATCATAAAAGCGTAACACAGTGTCACATTGTTTTTGGTCGACAGCGTTATTGTTGAATTTCGTGAGACGACAACTGTCGAACAGGCTATTTTATCGAGGACTTGTAGTTACTGTGGGTAACTAGGTATATCCACTTTTATCAGGTTGTTTGTGTCAGCGTCTGTCATGGGAATCCTGCATAATGTTTATAAATTATATGTTTTTGTTGTACTTTTATAGCGAGGTATCATGTATTTATGTCTTTTCTACATAAAGGATAAATATTTGTCCATTACAGTGTCGATGAACCTGTATTTAAATATGTCGTTATTAAATATGCATTAATGATTGACTATCTATGGTCCAGATGTTTAGGCGATTAAATTTGATTCGGGAACGTTGGCAACATATGCGCGATTTATAGGTTAAATGCAACCCGCTACACAAAGCAGAATTGTTATTTACCGAATAGTACTCTATTATACAGTTGTTAGCTTTTAATTTCAGAAATACACAGGAATGATATATCCCGATACTTATGGTATATATAAACCACTAAATACATTCTAATTACGCGTTTTATAAAATGGTATGCTATTTTGTACAAATCGATGTAAGCTCATACTGTGCAAAAGAGCATATCACTCTGCAGTTTCCTGAAGCAAAAATGCACAGCAAAATATAATCAAACATTTTTACGTATTGCCAGGTCTTGGTGATATGCTTTTAAACGTAATCAGTGAAAGTTTAAGTAAATCATTATTTTTTCTAATCTATGCATATGTATCATGACTGATAACGCTCCATCTGGAGCAGAGGTTCAACTATTTCTTATAGTTAATAATGATAACAATAATAATTCGAGGTTCTTCTATACCGCTCTATCACAACCTAGTACGTTGGTCGTCTCAAAGCGGGCCTTTGCAACCAGCCAACATCTTTCTCAATTCCCCGGGGAGTATACAGCCAGTGCTGCCATTTCGGCGCTCAGAGCTAGCATTAAAATATTTTAGCACTTCCCAGCCACGTACTCATTTACAGCTGCGTAGGCTGGAACAATCGTGCCTCATCACTAATATCAATCATTATGAATCATAGAAATCATTCAAAATACATATACTACCGTATGCTAAAAATAGAGATTTCTCTCTTTTGTATGCAACTATTTGGTTTTTAATATTTTGGCTATAAACGGTCGAAGCAGCAATTCACGGTAGAGGACTTTCTGTTATGGTTCTTTTCGTAGACAGCATAGAATCGATTGTAATAAAATACTTCAAGCTATGCCTGTAAACGTCCAAATGTCGAAAAGAATCATTCATCATCTCTAAGATATCCAATTTTTTTAACGGACGCTGTCGAAGATTAGCCTACAGAACACGTTTATATTCTTTCCTACAATATAAGTCACCTGTTTAAGATTTGGAAATCTAGGTTGAACAAAAGTATGATCCAGTTAGATGTGTTACAAAACGAAATAGTAATTTTATTCAAAATGGCATATTCATCAAAAGTCATCCAGCGAAATACAAATAAATAAGAGTGTTCACATCACCATGTGATTCATGCCATTGTCAGTAAGCGCGTGATCACCTGAAAAGGGAAATCAACATACAACATATCAGCATAACATTGTTGTTGACCTCATCTGATAACATGTATGTACTATTGGAGTGTTGGTCTGTGTTCTGACTTGGGTCTGTGGTAAGTACAAAGTCAATACGTGATTGGTTAAACACGGTAAAAGACACGGCAGATTTTAATTACTAGTGCTTATAGATTGTTCTAAGCTATAAATTAATATAACACAGATTAGTTATTTGTAAAACTTGCTTCCTTAATGCAGTTTTCAATCTACAGAAATAATGGGGCTTTTGTTACCGCCACTAGGTTAATCAGTTAATTAATGCCAATTTAGAAAGCATCAGAGAAACATGCCAACTATCTAAAACATCAAGTATAAATCTGTCATTGATGGTTTTCACATCAGTATCTCCATTCCCTGGAAAATATTTTATTAGTGTATTGATCGAAGTAAAAATGTTCTTTTAAAGTGTAATGATTTCCTTTGTTTGCATAATGACTTCTTTATCTGCATGTGATTTTAAGTCATAAGTTATACATCACATTTGTTTGGGAGCCTGGGATCAGAGCACACATAACTACGTGACGATTCCTGCCAGTAGTAACATCTACTTGGTGATACGAATGATGTGTGCTTTGGCGACAGACGCCTTCCTGTCGTCAGTCCACTTAACCGTGACATTACCTTTGATACAATGGTATACGAACAGATCACTGTTGAGCGTAGTGGGAGTTACCAGTGCACTCGACACGATGAATTAATGCATGATGTCACAGGTATGTAGTTAATCTGACAAAAATGACTAATTATAAGTCAAAAGTATATTTCGTGACAATTGAAGAATAACTACAATGAATGACCTTCCTGATGCTCGGAACAAGAACAAATCAAATTGTAATATGGTTAGATATAGTAAGCAGTAGGTAGTGTGGCAAGGTTCTGACGTGGAGGACGTCTTCCTCCTTCCAATTTGATTGGTCAATAAACTTCTTTATATTTCTTTTTACAAAATAATTCGTTACTCAACTCCCATTTCGCTATTGACAAAATATTTAAACTTTTGAATGATACAACCAACTAATAAAAGATATTTTCTTGACTTGTTTTCTATCTTGTAACCAAAACAAGGATACGTTATTGTCTCATACCAGCTTGTTTGAAAAAGTGTTAAGCAATCATTTAGGTCGTCCTAATATATTCGCAGCACGTTCCTGGTCCTTGTTTTCCGCTTACTGGACAGCATGAAAAACGCTTCAACGAATCTTTCTTTATAAGTACGTTTTTTGTTATAAATGCACTTGGTTACATTGCATCCATCGATGTAATTTTCACCTTCCCAGGTACAGGCGTTGAGTTCCAATACCTGGCCAGGAGAGAACGTCGACTCCATACACTTTAGTATTTTGTGTTTCTTAATGAACAAGTAAGTTATATATATTTCATAAAAGGGTATGGAAGTGTTTCACAAGTATTTGGACAGTAAGCAATATGCTAAATATTCGTTAAAAAGAATAGTATATTTCAAAGTGTTTTGCATGGTATTGAATTATAATATATATATAGGCCGAGTTTGGCATTGGTATCCTTACTTTCAAAGATATAATACGTGAACTTCTTGCATCTGATTGTAAGTATTTCTGTTGGAGATTGCAATATACCGTTAAAGATTGATTTTAATATATGGCAATTTTAATATTTGAGTATATCTCCGGACATGCAGCTATGAAATATCGTTTAAAGTTAATTAAGTGTATGTTCATTGCAGGATTTGGTGACTTACCTGCGCAGCAGTATCACTCCCGTTTCGTTACGGTGATGACTGTACACGTACAATGACAAGCCGATATTGTGTATATCATATTAAAAACATATTTCGCTCAATGAGCTTTCGCCCTTTTTTGTTTGGAAAGCTTTATTTATATTTGCTGTGAGCATTACACAGAAAAGTGGCTGAGGTATGTGTTATGTTACAGAGAACTCGGAGGCTGTTCACTCTAGCAGCTCTACAAGTTTTAATCCCCCTGAACATGTACAGTATTGTTCTATATACATTCACACTGTCACCATCATCACAGACATGATACGAGGGTTATACTGTAACACACGTGTAATTAATCTATCAGGCGGTGCCTCGCTGGGTCCAATTAGACCTTGTTCATAGTCTGCCCTAGTGCTATCGATTTTGAGTTCCAGTTACGGTTAGGTTAACGCTTTGGTATTCTTTGGTTACTTTTTAAAGAAACAAAATAATTTCTTCAATGAACAGCATCAAGCTGAAATCCATGCGATGAAACAATGATTAAAACAAATAATGAGACACCAAAGGAAAAATTACCTTATTGAGTGTGTAACAAATCGACAAGAGCAAACGGAAGTGTCAACAAAAGCATTTTTGAATTATACTAAGAATTTCGGACAATGGCTTGGTTGAAGAACTACATGTAGAACAGCCAGCGTAAAAACGATATTTATGAGGTTTCTCGTGAAAGTCTTGTGAATCTTATGTCATGTCTCAAAGATTTGGTGTATTTTCCCTGTCGTCCAATCTGGCAAATGAATATACACATGTCTTCTTGTCAGCAACACAGCTTTAACGAAATGAAGTACAACGAGGATGCCATCATCGACTAGAATATAACCCAACAAATCATATGTAAATTTTAAACGAAATTTACAAAAAAAAAGAATTATATCACTGGGAAACACTAAAAAGCAACAAAATCAATTCTACGACTTAAAATTTCTATTTATTCTAGTTTTCTGAAACTACCATCGAATTTTACAGAACACAATCTTAATCATAAATTCATGACCTAACTTAATGACGTAGCATCTAAATAATATATGCATGGCCTAACTTAATGACGTACCATCTAAATCATATATGCATGGCCCAAATTACGGAAACACTCTCTAAATTAGCGGAGCACTATATAAATTTATAAACCATATCCAGGTTATCGGGACAACAACCAATTTTCAGGAACAACAACCAATTTTTAGGAACATAACACCTCATTTAAGAGTATGCCTTTGTTCCCGAAAACTAGTCATTGGCGCCCGAAAATTAAGTCGTTGTCCCGCTCACTCGCGCAGCGGTATTCCTTTTGATGAAGCCGCGCTCCGGCGAAGCCCGTACAGGTGAGGCAGTCTATAGTCCCTGCCTTGCTGGCCGTGTTGTCAAGTTTTCAAGTTTTATTTTTACACTCACGCCACACGTATACGTGCGTAACAAGAGGTCACATAATACATAGTATACATTGATGGACATAGTACTCACATAATATAATATGACACATGATACAATTCATACAATAACAACCCATTTCAATAATTCTTGTAGCTAAATTATTTTAGATATTAAGTAGCTTCATTACTCTTTGTATAAATTTACTTACTTTTGTTAAGAGTACCGTGTTACAAATTGAGAACATTCCTTTCATTTTGATATAAGTTGGGTTGACATAATAATAATTTGGTATATAAAGTTGTCTAAGAGCTACAACAGATACATTAGTACATTGGTATAAGTAGTGGTATTCGTCCCCAACACAGTTATTACATAGGGGACATAACCTTTCCTCGCGTGGGACTCGATTCCATCTTCCTGTTTCTATAGGAAATTTTATATTTGATGTTCTAAATTTACATATTACTTTTCGTTCATTACGATTTAGCTTTAAAAGATATGGTTCAATATTAAACTGAAATTTGAATAAGGAGTAAACTTGCCCTCGCGAGGAGGTTTCAACATCATGAAACCAACTTTGAATGAATTGATCGCATAATCTCTGCTTAATGATATTTTTCAAGCATTGTCTATTAATTGTACATGATATTTGGAAAGTCCATAAATTATTAAATCCAGTATTGTTTAAGATATCTCGTATATACGTTAACCATTTAAAACTTAATAAAGAATTCTGGTGCAAATTGTACATTAACTTATACATTACACTAGATAATTTCGATCCACCCGTTATAAGCTTATGCCAGAACATAACCATTCTAACACTGATTTCAATTTCTAGGGGATACCTTCCTAACTCACCATATACCATATAATTTGGGGTGCTCTTCCGAATGTTAAGAATTTCCTTACAAAACTGTAAGTGTATTTTTTCGATACTTTTTGTATTTTCATAGCCCCAGATTTCACATCCATATAATAAAATTGGTGACACAAGTGCATCAAATAATTTCAGTTGAAGATCTACAGGAATGGAAATATTTCTAATCTTAATATACAATGCATATAAAGCTTTTTTTGCTTGCTCTGTTAGTTTACTTTTGGCTTTTGTAAAAACACCATTGTAGTTTAATATTATTCCAAGATATGTGTACGAATCTTGTATTTCTAAAATCTCATTATTTAACGTAAAGTGATGGTCTCTTTTACTTTTTCTTTTTTCAAAAATCAAAACTTTAGTTTTTTGTGTATTAACTGTTAATTTCCATATATTACAATAATTTTGGAATTCATTCAATGCGTTCTGTAGGCCATCTGGTGTTTCTGATAAAAGCACTGTATCATCAGCATATAATATAATAAACAATTTTAAGTACAAACCTAAACTTTGATCACTAAGAGCATACACTTCATTCAAACAAGAAACATTACGTTGATTGAGGAAATCCTCTAAATCGTTAAGAAAGAGGGAAAACAAAAATGGCGATAAGTTTTCTCCTTGTTTTACCCCGACATTGCACATGAAAAAGTCGGATGTATCATTACCATTTATTACGCATGATTTGGTATTTAATTAAGTCGTTGTCCCGCTCACTCGCGCAGCGGTATTCCTTTTGATGAAGCCGCGCTCCGGCGAAGCCCGTACAGGTGAGGCAGTCTATAGTCCCTGCCTTGCTGGCCGTGTTGTCAGTATAGCTATGCAAACACGCGTCAATTTAATTGCTTCAGTATCACTTTGAGCATCAATATCTACTATAATACCTCAGATATGTGTTCTGTATTTTGCTAATTGAAAATCAGGTCATGTGATGATGTTGCCTTTGGAATTTCCAAAATCTTTCACCTCTTAAATGATGCCTTAAAAACATTTCTCCCTCACCATTTTTTTCACCCTCTTTAAGTGTAACGCATTGTTGTAATTTTCATTAATTAGCATCCTCCAATGATGTGACATGAGCATTTACGTGCAGAATGGCAATCGGGGAATGGATAATAAAGAATAGGTGCATTTTGTGATTGTGAAATGAAGGATAATTAACAGTAGTGGGAAAACATGCATGGAGAAAACAGACAATGTACTCCATTTTTATTTTTATTTTTTTCATATTAATAATAATTATTCATATATGTAGTGACTTTATTTACTGTCATTGAATATACAAAATCTCACAAATGTTCTTGGAATATATTTGAATTATATTTCTCAATGCGACTTTGTCGCAAGAATAGCACTACAGTGCTAATGTTATTATGTTACATATAGAATCTTGAATCTTGACTTTACCAACGTAAGAGTTATTTCCCTTACACTGGATTAGATAATATTTTGACATGGCGCTATTCTTGTCAAACAGCAGCGGCAGTTTTGTCATGTTCTTAAATTGTTACATTTTACATTTACAAGCATACACGGTTCACATAGCGTCTCATCTCGGAGCCATTACCGTTATCAACCTAAATATTACGTTCCCGATTGAAACATCAAAATAGAGGTTATACTTCATCACTCATACTGTTTATAAATATATATATTTACTTCTTCCTTCTACAGACAGCGTCAATGCCTGACAGTCTCCACATTAGCTTTCACGAATCATATGTGTTTCACACGCGTAACACTCATCAGACCTCAATCCGAGTTGCTAAAACGCCCAAACCCAGTGCACGAATTTCACCATCACAACCCTCGTATAATGCACCGGAGATAAACATTTTGTTTTCAGCAATTATGGAGTATCATTTGGAGAAGAGTATCAGAAGACTTTATGTAGCCCACAGGTGAGTGTCAGAGATTCTACTTTCTATTTACGATAACGAAACTATATAGCGGAAGCATGCAAGATTGAATTATGCGCACGCACCCCGAACGGAAGTGGGTCCGTCATTTCGTTCTCTGGAAAGAATTAATAAGCCACTCGGCTATCGCCAAGAGCGGCTTAAAAATTAGATTTTAGGAACACATTTTCTTTTTATTGTATCTCTTCGATAGTATTTAAGTAGATATTTGGTATGCAAATAACACTTGAAAATCAAAATCTGAATATGTCTGCATGTGTTACTAATAAATAGAGGTCCCCCAACGAGTGATGGTTGGTTATCAGGTTTATCTAAGTTGAGTTAGTTAATTTTCAAATTGTATGCAGGCACGAGGTTTACCGATTACAATTGGAAAATTTACTAACGAGAGTATATATATGTTATGTTTGCACATTATCTACTTCTAAAGAGGGAATTCAAACTGATAATACAAACTGTTAATTGTACAGGCCTGACGCTATAGTCAGCTATCAAATTGATACACATTTGGGTTAAACCAGAACACATACACTTGTATAACTTTCGGGTAATTTACTTACGTTATTTCTTCTGATCAAATTGTTTAGAAATGGACTTTTAATTCCCTCAATAATCTGCATTATCATTCTTTAGTTGCATATAAGTGCAATCTTCGTTAACAACCACACAGAAACAGGGTTATTATTACCTACTTGGGAGTAGAGCGTTACTATCACCACCAAAGAAGTATGGGCTATTATTGTTATGGGTAAAACTCTTCGCTCCTTTGGTGATGGTAATAGCCACGATTTCCTGTGTTGTGGTAACAACCTCCACTTCCTGGTGGTGGGAACAACTCCTTAGTTCTTTGATGGTGACATCAACCACTACTGTCTGAGTGGTGGTTAATATCCCCTTGATTTTCTGGGTATTATAATTGACCCTCTATTCCCTAGGTGTCGGTATTAACCTTTAATCCCTTGATGATGGTAAGTATGTCCTACTCCTTATATGTGATGGTAATCATCACATTCTCCCTTGATAGTGGTAGTATCCCCTACATCAGGAGGGAAGTTATAACCCCAACGTCTTTGGGTGATGATTATCCCGAGGTTACAGAAAATGAGTAAATTAATCGCAAAGAAAATCTGATGAATCCATTGTAAAGCTTAGTAATACTTGTGAATAGATTCTCTGAGAGGAACAGATAATTGCACAGGCAAGTCTAGGATAAAGGAAAACAAATGATTACTTAATGTGAATGTATTGGACACAGGAATCCATAGTGAATGGTACTGAATCTACGGAGCTACGGGACACATGTGATTCACTTGTTCACTGATTCGTTGAGCAATACCTCGTGGCCGAATACTTTCTTTACGATTGAGTGAACCGATGAAAGCAAATATCTTGTATTCCTAACAATATCAATTCATCAATGCTTTCATTAACAATATCAATATACGTTTCAAAAAAATTAAATGTATTTTTCACATATGATCTGCAATTATCATACTGTAACAATTCAGCCTGTTCCCGTCATTTTAGGTGTCAGGTAGATCATAGATATCATTATATCTCTAGAGGTGCCAAGACGTTCATAGCGGGTCATACCACATTCTGTTGGTAGAGGTATCAGGTAGGTAATAGCGGGTCATACCACATTCTGTTGGTAGAGGTATCAGGTATGGTATAGCGAGTCATACCTCATTTTGTCGGTAGAGGTGTCAGGTAGGTCATTACGGATCTCACCCTATTTTGTCGGTAGAGGTGTCAGGAAGGTCATGATGGGTTTGAGAGCTACTAGGAGGCAGGTTTTGACAGGCCATACGACTTTACATCAACAGCGGTGTCAGGAAGGTTATGACGGGATATACGCCATTACATCTAAAAAGGTGTCAGGAAGGTTATGACGGACTATACAGCATTACATTTAGAGAGGTGTCAGGAAGGTTATGACGGGCCATACATCATTACATCTAGAGAGATATCAGGAAGGTTATGACGGGCTATACACCATCACATCTAGAGAGGTGGCAGTAAGGTTATGAGGGGCTATACACCATTACAACTAGAGAGGTGTCAGGAAGGTTATGACGGGCCATACACCATTACATTTAGAGAGATGTCAGAAAGGTTATGACGGGCTAAACACCATCACATCTAGAGAGGTGTCAGTAAGGTTATGAGGGGCTATACACCATTACAACTAGAGAGGTGTCAGGAAGGTCATGACGGGCTATACACCATTACAACTAGAGAGGTGTCAGGAAGGTTATGACCGACTATACACCAAAACATCTAGAGGGGTGTCAGGAAGGTTATGACGGGCCATACACCATTACATTTAAAGAGATATCAGGAAGGTTATGACGGGCTATACACCATTACATCTAGAGAGGTGCCAGGAAGGTCATAACGGACTATACACCATTACATCTAGAGAGGTACCAAGAAGGTTATGACGGGCCATACACCATTACATTTAGAGAGATGTCAGGAAGGTTATGACTGACTATACACCATTACATCTAGAGAGGTGTCAGAAAGGTTATGACGGGCTATACACCATTACAACTAGAGAGGTGTCAGGAAGGTTATGGCGGGCCACACACTATAACATCTAGAGAGATGTCAGGAAGGTTATGACGGGTCATACACCATTACATCTAGAGAAGTGTCAGGAAGGTTAAGGCAGGTCATACACCATTACATCTAGAGAGGTGTCAGGATGGTTATGACAGGCTATACACCATTACAACTAGAGAGGTGCCAGGAAGGTTATGACGGGCTATACACCATTACATCTAGAGAGGTGTCAGGAAGGTCCTTACGAGCTATACACCATTACATCTAGAGAGATGGCAGTAAGGTTATGACGGGCTGAACATCATTACATCTAGAGAGGTGTCAGGAAGGTTATGACGGGCCATACACCATTACATTTAGAGAGATGTCAGGAAGGTTATGACGGGCTGTACACCATTACATCTAGAGAGGTGCCAGGAAGGTTATGAGGGGCTATACACCATTACATCTAGAGAGGTGTCAGGAAAGTCAAGACGGGCTATACACCAATACATCTAAAGAGGTGTCAGGAAGGTCATGACGGGCTATACACCATTACATCTAGAGAGCTGGCAGTAAGGTTATGACGGGCTATACACCATTACAACTGGAGAGGTGTCAGGAAGGTTATGACGGGCCATACACCATTTCAACTAGAGAGTTGTCAGGAAGGTTATGACGGGCCATACACCATTACAACGAGAGAGATGTCAGAAAGGTTATGACGGGCTAAACACCATTACATCTAGAGAGGTGTCAGTAAGGTTATGAGGGGCTATACACCATTACAACTAGAGAGGTGCCAGGAAGGTTATGACTGACTATACACCAAAACATCTAGAGAGGTGTCAGGAAGGTTATGACGGGCCATACACCATTACATTTAGAGAGATGTCAGGAAGGTTATGACGGGCTATACACCATTTCATCTAGAGAGGTGCCAGGAAGGTCATAACGGACTATACACTGTTACATCTAGAGAGATGTCAGGAAGGTTATGACGGGTCATACACCATTACCACTAGAGAGATGTCAGGAAGGTCATAACGGACTATACCCTGTTACATCTAGAGAGATGTGAGGAAGGTTATGACGGGCTATAGACCATTTCATCTAGAGAGGTGCCAGGAAGGACATAACGGACTATACACTGTTACGTCTAGAGAGATGTCAGGAAGGTTATGCCGGGCCATACACCATTACATTTAAAGAGATATCAGGAAGGTTATGACGGGCGATACACCATTACATCTAGAGAGATGTCAGGAAGGTCATACCGGACTATACACTGTTACATCTAGAGAGATGTGAGGAAGGTTATGACGGGCTATTCACCATTTCATCTAGAGAGGTGCCAGGAAGGTTATAACGGGCTATACACCATTACATTTAGAGAAATGTCATGAAGGTTATGACGGGCTAAACACCATTACATCTAGATAGGTGTCAGTAAGGTTATGAGGGGCTATACACCATTACAACTAGAGAGTTGTCAGGAAGGGTATGACGGGCCATACACCATTACAACGAGAGAGATGTCAGAAAGTTTATGACGGGCTAAACACCATTACATCTAGATAGGTGTCAGTAAGGTTATGAGGGGCTATACACCATTACATCTAGAGAGATGGCAGTAAGATTATGACGGGCTATACCCCATTACAACTGGAGAGGTGTCAGGAAGGTTATGACTGGCTATACACCATTACAACTGGAGAGGTGTCAGGAAGGTTTTGACGGGTCATAAACCATTACAACTAGAGAGATGTCAGGAAGGTTATGCCGGGCTATACACCATTACAACTAGAGAGGTGTCAGGAAGGTCATGACGGGCTATACACCATTACATTTAGAGAGGTGTCAGGAAGGTTATGACGGGTCATACACCATTACAACTAGAGAGATGTCAGGAAGGTCATAACGGACTATACACTGTTACATCTAGAGAGATGTCAGGAAGGTTATGACGGGCTATACACCATTACAACTGGAGAGGTGTCAGAAAGGTTTTGACGGGTCATACACCATTACACCTAGAGAGTTGTCAGGAAGGTTATGACGGGGCATACACCATTACAACTAGAGAGATGTCAGGAAGGTCATACCGGACTATACACTGTTACATCTAGAGAGATGTCAGGAAGGTTATCTAGAGAGGTGTCAGAAAGGTTATGACTGGATATACACCATTACAACTAGAGAGGTGTCAGGAAGGTTATGACGGGCCATACACCATTACATTTAGAGAGATGTCAGGAAGGTTATGAGGGGCTATACACCATTACATCTAGAGAGATGTCAGGAAGGTTATGACGGGCTAAACACCATTACATCTAGAGAGTTGTCAGGAAGGCTATGACGGGCCATACACCAATACATTTAGAGAGATGTCAGGAAGGTTATGAGGGGCTATACACCATTACATCTAGAGAGGTGTCAGGAAAGTCATGACGGGCTATACACCATTACATTTAGAGAGAGGTCAGGAAGGTTATGAGGGGCTATACACCATTACATCTAGAGAGGTGTCAGGAAAGTCATGACGGGCTATACACCAATACATCTGGAGAGGTGTCAGGAAAGTCATGACGGGCTAAACACCATTACATCTAGAGAGGTGTCAGGAAGGTTATGACGGGCCATACACCATTACAACTAGAGATTTGTCAGGAAGATAATGACGGGCTATACACCATTACAACTAGAGAGTTGTCAGGAAGGTTATGACGGGCTATACACCATTACATCTAGAGAGGTGTCAGGAAAGTCATGACGGGCTATACACCATTACATCTAGAGAGATTGTAGTAAGGTTATGACGGGCTATACACCATTACGACTAGAGAGGTGTTAGGAAGGTTATGACGGGCCATACACCATTACAACTAGAGATTTGTCAGGAAGATAATGACGGGCTATACACCATTACAACTAGAGAGTTGTCAGGAAGGTTATGACGGGCTATACACCATTACATCTTGAGAGGTTTCAGGAAGGTTATGACGGGCCATACACCATTACAACTAGAGAGGTGTCAGGAAGGTTATGACGGGCATACCACATTCTTTTTTGATAGGTATCAGGTAGGTTATTTCAAAAATAACTTTTTTCCAATGGAACAATGTTCGCATAGAACATAAGCAAAACAAACATTTTATTCAGTGGAACTATTTTACATTAAATTTTCCTTATGACAGAGTTACATAATTATTTTACCCTAACTCTTTTATAACATTCCACTAAACTGTTTTATTATAAGCTTTTTTGACAATAGAGATTGTTTTGACTGGAAGAAACATGCATTGTCTCTATATACTACATGATAATGTACTCGCGATTAGATAAATCGTCTCACGAAAGAACCTGAAAACACATTGCGGTAATATATATAATCATAACGTTACCCAAATAGACCTCTAAATGAGTGGTAGCAAATTACTAATTTGGTGTCAGAAAAAAAATAGAATAATTATTTAAGTAGCATGCCATTTCTGTAGAATATGATTTCAGTTAAACAATATTAAACACTACTTCAACAAAACACTACTTCAGTTACAGTAAAAACCTGTAGCAGACAGTGTTTCAGCAGCAGTAGAAGCTGTTTAAATAGCAGTATAACACTGTTCCAGTAGCAGTAGAAGCTGTTTAAGAAGCAGTTGAAAACTGTTTCAGTAGCAGTAGAAGCTATTTTAGTAGCAGTATAACACTGTTTCAGTAGCAGTAGAAGCTATGTTAGGAGCATTAGAAAACTGTTTCAGTAGCAATAGAAGCTATTCTAGTAGCATTAGAAAACTGTTTCAGTAGCAGTAGAAGCTATGTTAGTAGCAGTATAACACTGTTTCAGTAGCAGTAGAAGCTATTTTAGGAGCATTAGAAAACTGTTTCAGTAGCAATAGAAGCTATTCTAGTAGCATTAGAAAACTGTTTCAGTAGCAGTAGAAGCTATTTTAGTAGCAGTATAACACTGTTTCAGTAGCAGTAGAAGCTATTTTAGTAGCATTAGAAAACTGTTTCAGTAGCAGTAGAAGCTATTTTAGTAGCAGTATAACACTGTTTCAGTAGCAGTAGAAGCTATGTTAGGAGCATTAGAAAACTGTTTCAGTAGCAATAGAAGCTATTCTAGTAGCATTAGAAAACTGTTTCAGTAGCAGTAGAAGCTATGTTAGTAGCAGTATAACACTGTTTCAGTAGCAGTAGAAGCTATTTTAGTAGCATTAGAAAACTGTTTCAGTTGCAGTAGAAGCTGTTTTAGTAGCATTAGAAAACTGTTTAAGTAGCAGTAGAAGCTATTTTAGTAGCAGTATAACAGTGTTTCAGTAGCAGTAGAAGCTATTTTAGTAGCATTAGAAAACTGTTTCAGTAGCAGTAGAAGCTATGTTAGTAGCAGTATAACACTGTTTCAGTAGCAGTAGACGCTATTTTAGTAGCATTAGAAAACTGTTTCAGTAGCAGTAGAAGCTGTTTAAGTAACATTAGAAAACTGTTTCAGTAGCAGTGGAAGCTATTTTAGTAGCATTATAACACTGTTTTAGTAGCAGTAGAAGATATTTGAGTGGCATTAAAATGTAGAACACTGTTTCAGTAGCAGTAGAAGATATTTGAGTAGCAGTAGAAAACTGTTTCAGTAGCAGTAGAAACAATTTTAATAGCAGTAGAAAACTGTTTCAGTAGCAGTAGAAGCTATTTTAGTAGCATTAGAAAACAGTTTCAGTTGCAGAAGACGCAATTCATAGCATTAGAACACTGTTTAAGTAGCAGTAAAACTATTTCAGTAGCAGTAGGAAACTGTTTCAGTAGCAGTAGAAAGTATTTTAGAAGCAAAAGGATACTGTTTCATTTGCAGTAGTTATTATTTTAGTAGTTGTACGATACACCACCTGTATTTAATGTTCAGTTTAATCATAATTAAATAAAACAACATTCAGTGCAATAACACTATTTCAACCAACACTGTGTCATTACAACGACACTATTTCAGTATAATACTTTATCATCAAAATATTAAACAGTGTCATGTGATATCATTTACATATTATACAACTATTTGGTATCGACTCGCATGTCAATTTTTTTAATATGTTCATAACAATAACAAAATGTATTTGATATTATGTTCCAATAAGTCACGGTCGAAAATATTAGAATGGATGTGTCTGCAAGCTTTTGGTCGGATGGTGCAGTGGATAGCGCACTTGCCTTTCACCAAGGCGGCCGGGGTTCGATTCCCCGATCGGACGTGAAAAGGTATGGGGTCACCTGTCCGACCACGTGGGTTTTCTCATGGTACTCCTGTTTCTTCCCACAATAAGACCCCCACGCGCGCCAATATCCGTGCCAACAAGAGTTATTTATATAAGTTGAAATAACTTGTCTCAAAATTGTTTAAAATAAATAAAGTTTATATCTATTTATAAGCTTTTCAACATGGAGTCCCTTAATTGCTGCACCCCTGCAGGTCGGGGAACAAGACAAAATACCCCTGCTGTTACCAACTGCATGTATCGTAAAAGGCGACTATTGTGAATCCCTGCAGAAATGGGGATTTACTTTTGTGCCCTCTTCTTAGGGATACGGAAGCGACCAAAATAAATCTGCTGCACCAATTGCAATAGTTGGGATCTTTATATTTCTCTCTAACTATACCTTTTATTTCATAGCGCCTTGCTTGGCAATACCTCACTTTTGGCTTTAATGTGGAACGTTCGCTCATGTGGGGAAACCAATGAGTTCTGTCCCCAGGCCGCGACATACCAAAATCCTTACAAAATGTTAGTTGTTATTCCCTGCTTACCGTTTAGCATTTAGGGAAATGACAACAACTTGTTCAGCCGTTGTCAGTATAGTGTGATCGGGCGGAATGCTGCCCTGGGCGCTTTCGGCATGGTATTTCAGTGAAATAGCAATATAAAGTCGGCATCAAATCCGTGCTATCATAAGGAGGCAAGTACACCAACATACCCTGCCTCCAGCACACATACACACACGCACACTTACACAACACGCATGGAGGCACGTCCTTAAATGACCTGAACTGTTAAAAGAACAAACATACAAATTGTATAACCCTTATAATAATCATAATAATGTGTTGGTTTGCACATTTCTTTCATGTCAAACCGTAGGGTACTCCTAATTCATCATGTAACATCTGAAAACTTTGACGAGTTCTTATTCAACTTTTAGTAAATGATTCCCCGCCGATTGGTGTTGCTTGTGTCTTATTTAAAATACACTTTTAAATATCAAAGCCACATTGCCAGATTCTGTTCCTATGTGTTTTATTCCAGGTGTTGGAGTAGAGTTTCAGCAGGTTCGTGAGGAGGGACCAATCATTCCGCACACTTCTGGTACTTGTTTTTAGCAATGAACAGGTAGGGATTTTCCCTTAAACTCAAAGTAACATTTATAAACGTTAAATTTATGCAAAAAAAATGATTTAATAATTTGAAATCTGAATCGATAAGGGTGTGCAAAAGATTATGCAATTCTGCATTTTATTGCATTATATCAACAAACACAGCTTATTGTTTTGGACTTAACTGTAAGCACTTGGGTGTATATTCTTTTTAATATCTTTAATATTTTGTTAATAATAATATATCTTATTTAACCAGGGTTACATATATAGACAATGTCTAGTTTACGATATGGCCCTGCATCGATATATATATACAAGGATGACAACAATTTAAGATAACAGTATAACAATGCAGTGTATGGTAGTGCCATATAAAGAGAATAAGTAGAAATACTAATTATTTGACAAAGTAGCTGAAATGCTCATCAAACGAGAGAAAAACTGTTTGTTATAGTAACTAATAAACTGTTTTCAGCGGGAAATTAATTCCAAAGTAATTTGTTAATTAAAACGGTCAATTGGTATATCATATCCATATTATTATATTATATTATTAAAAGTCTTAATAAGGGTTATATATATAAGACAGTTTGACAATCTTATACATGTTTTATGTTAGTCTTACATGAAGATATACACAGGTTTACTCCTTTCAGGAATTCAACAGTTTACTCACTCTCTGACCACCCATCCGTCATGCCCCTGTCGTGATTTCCACGAAATGTTTCTGATACATTGTACGTGTGTTTAGATAAAACATTCCTACATTAGAGTTGTTTGTTTTATATTGAAGGAGCTTTTGTACGATTTTTTAGCTAACTCCTGTAATCATTAACCTTAAACCGACTACCAAAGTCCTCAATTTTGTCGTATTCCAATCATATTATATCGGCGTTTCCGATTTTTTTAATTCTGCAAATACCTCGTAACCTTGTGTTTGAGCTTTGAAAGATTTTCCAGGGAGAAAACCTGGCACAGCAAGCACACGTACGAGAGAGAAGGAAAAATTAAAACCCTTTGACAGCCGGATAAAATATACTCAGTATCTGACAGGTTTGTCATTTAAGATATTGTTATATCATAAATATATATTCTCCACGCATCACTTAATGGTATCGCAGAACTCCCAATTTAAGTTGTGGTGATCCCCCAGACAAATAAACTCGCTAGTTAGTATTCAGGGCCTGTTAACAACTCGGTAGGATTATAAGTGGGCGTATAAATGGAATGGAATTTAACTGTCATTTTATTTCCAAATATATGGGGGATATAGCCAGATATTTCGTAGTTATGTCCAAACTGTCTGGCTATATTGTGGCGCAAGTTGATCCCCATCTTTATATAAATGGGGTCTAATTATTTTGTTTCATCTTGTGTAACAGAAACTTTTGTACAAGTGTGTACAATAAGTAAAAAGATGATATTGTATACAGTCATTTATTCTATTAAATAAATGACATGTTTCACTTTCAATCTTTGATTTTCTGTTATTTTTAACCTTAATACAAACAGAGCCCATCCTTATATGCGAGGTGAAAACCACATGCAGTGACATTACTGCCAGTTTTGTACCACTATTACTGTGTAATTATTGTATTATCTGTATAACCTTTCACTGCTGTAGTTTATGCGTTTGACAGACCATCTGTCGGAGTTAATCTAGTAGTTAAGTAGTGAAATGTTTGGAATTTTGGCAAAATGACACTTCAAGATTGTAAACAAAATATCGACATTTTTGATGTTTTTGCAAAAACATCTGCTCAAAAGTAAAAAAAAAAAAAAACCATCTCAAAACATCATTTCTCAAAGTAGATATGATACAAATAAATCTACAAAAATTAGGGGGAAATGCTTGAACAATGTTCGGAGTTAATATTGCACTTTCTTTAGCTACCGTTTCAGGCGTCCAAAGTCATATCACACCAGATAATTAGTAAATGTTAATTGAATTAAAAGGGGATTTCAAAATAATAAGCTATGTGCCGTCTTCAATTGGTGGTGCAAGCTTTACACACCAGACTTACTTTATGTGACACAAAGTACATGGACTAAAACTGACACAGGGTATCGAGAAAACTTAATAGTCAAATTCCATTGGAATAGCTTATTAACCTGTCACACATTAGATACTGAGTATGAACAATTCGTCACATATATCAAAATATACATACGCGACCATTAAACAAATCGCGAACTCTGAATATGAAACTAATATCAATATACATATTTGCGAAAAAAAGGTTAACATAGCTTATGCGATCATGATTGCTACAAAAAGGGGTGAAATGCTTGAACAATTTACGCGATTTCATTCGCTACCGTTCTAGGCAAATGTTCAAGTAAAACAAACCACCAGTACTTGATGGTAGTTGATTTAAATAGGGTTTTCAAAAGAATAAGTCATGTGCCGTCTTCAATTGGTGATACAAGCTTCACACACAAGACATACTTTACGTGACAATAAGGACAATGATAATTTGATAGTCAAATCACATTGTAATGTCTTATAAACCTGTCGAACACCACTTACTGAGTATGATCGTCTCATACTAAAATATAAATACGTGAAAATATGCAGACTATGAAAACGACATTAGTGTCACCAAAGAGATATGAAACTAAAATGCAATGTACATATTTGTGGAAAGATTGAAAGATTGCATGATAGAGAACAATGGAATACATAAAAGTCATAGTTTTAAAACTTTCATACAGATCTTCATTCAGACAACATATTTAACATGTTAATCAAGCCGGGTATCCTCATTTAGAAACAAAAAAATAGTAGCTAATGAGAATGCTCAACGACGAGCATCAAAACAGGTTTAAGGACTCTCTAATATATGTTAAACGGGCGTTTTGGCAAAAACCAACATTAACAACATTAGAATATAAAAAGATCAAGAGGTTACCAGGTAGAGTAGCAGCAAATGTTTCCGAGATATTTGACAGAGAAGTCACATACTTGTTTCCTAACTAAACATAAGCACGTGGTGATTTGGTTTCACTTTCTTTAACCACCTATTAAATATTAAAAGCTTAGGCCATTTAAGGACGTGCCTCCATGTGTGTTGTGTATGCATGCCTGCGAGTATGAGTGCAGGCGGCAGGGTATGTTGGTGTATTTGTCTCCATGTGATAGCGCGAATCTGATTAACGTTTTAGTGCTATATCAATGAAATACCATGCCGAAGGCACCCAGCACAGCATTCCGACATTATACCGACAACGGGCTGTTGTCATTCCCCTTAATGCTGAACGTTAAGCAGAGCATAATAATACCTACTATTTTTAAAGTCCCGGTCTGGGAACAGAACTCTTTGCCTTCATCGCTTGGGCGAACGTTCAAAATTAAGCCAAAAGTGAGGTAGTTGGAAGTAGAAAGAAATATTAAGATTATAAATATTTCAATAGATGCAGCAGATTTATTAATGTCGCTTTTGCGTTCACAAGTAAAGGGCGCAAAACCATATTGTGCAGGGAGTTAAATGTATAATTAAATACAGTTGCATATGTAGTATACTCATTACGAACAGGGCTAACAGCAGTTCCCTGACTTAAGGATACCTGTCCCACTGCACGGTTATTTTCCTCTACACAGTAACCTTCCTTTAACTTCCGTTTTGATACAACTGTAGAAACAGTTGGACCTTATAGCTCAATTGGTTAGAGCGATACTATAGAAATCTGAAGTCCCGGGTTCAAATCCAAGTCTACCCTCATTGAAGTTTTACATTCAAATCACTGTTGTTCATAAAAGGTAGGGTCAACGCCTATGGAGATTTAACATTAGTGTCGGCCCCCGCTTGGAATTTCAAAACAAGATACATACAAAAAGGTATTGGTATAGGAAGCTTAAGTCAGGAACAGTTATTTTCATAATTCATTTTATGACAAATGGGACCTCATTGACTTACACCTGTGTGGGTGTTAAAGGTGTAGTTATACAATTCCTCCTAGAGCATTTAAATGACCCAATCACCTTAACATTATATCATCATCGTGTGCAATATATTCCATCTGTTATTTTAATACCAAATATTACACTATTTCAAGAAAGAATTGTTCTCTTTATTGAATATTAAAACAGAAAACTATATGAAATTTCATTACTAATGAGAAATTTTTCTTTTTTGACACGTTCATTTACATAGTTCTAAAACCAGTCTATTTTTCAAACTTGCTTGAAAGTTGGCTACTAATAATAATTTTCAACACTAGGAATTTCCAAAAAATTGACAACCGGTAAATTTGTGATATAACACTTTTGATTAAAAAAAAAGAAAAACATAGCTTTCTTTCCATTTTTACTTTAAGTTGTGTTTCTTCATGACCAAAGATCATTGGGTCTTGATATTTGGCAAGTAGGTTGTTTATGTGAATGGATTTAAGTTTTGTAAACATTGATGACCTTGACCTTCGTTCAAGGTCACAAAATCAAATTTGCTAGAATAAAATGTTTGTATTGGGAGTCAGACAAGGATATCTTTCCTTGCTTTATTTGTTTAGAGTTAACGATATAAAATAATGTAATATTCCTTCATATTTTGATTAGCGAATTGGCAACAGGCAAACTAAAATAATAACTAGAATTGTAAGTCAAAGGTTAACTAATACCACCCGCTCCTAATATAAACCAGAACTGTAAGCAAAAGGCTAACTAAGACAAAGCATTGTAAAGCAATCCATAGTCACCCATCGGTAATTATTTAAGTATATAGGTCACTGACATACTTCCTGTACTCCCTCCCAATGCCAAACATTTTGACATACCAACTTTTGTTAGCCCAGATGAACCAGTTTTGCTGAAATCGTCCTAGTAATTAAGAAAGTGTTGTCAAGACAAAGATTTTTAAAAAGGGCCATAACTCCTTATCCAGAGGCCCAAGAGGGCATTATCACTTACCTGAATATTTAAGCAGTCATAGCAAAATATTCTCAATAAATATTATATTGCACTAAAAATATTTCCCTCGCAATCTTTGTTGGATCCATCTGTTGAAACAACCAGCAAAATAAGATTCTATGCTTTTTGATTCTTCTTCAGAAGTCGCTTGACATATTTTTCTCTGTGACCTTGTAAGTAGGTTAATGTCATTTTCCTTCTCAAATTGGAAAGCTCTATTCCAAAATTCTACCAGACAAATCTTATGAATCCATTCCTTTTAGTTCTTGAGAACAAATCCTTGAAAATGTTGTTGACCTCTGTGACCTCTAAAGTAGGTTGAGGTCATTTTCATTCGCAAACTTTGGTGAGCTCTATCCCAGGAAGTCACCAGCCAAATATTATATTTTTAATAATTTTAATTCTTCAGAAGAAGTAGTTTGAACCGTTTGACATATTTGAACGCTGTGACCTTGAAAGTAGGTCAAGGTAATTTTCATTTGCAAACTTTGTTTGGCTCTTTCCCAGGAAATAACCAGCCAACTATTAAGGTTCTATACCGTCCAGTTCTTCAGAAGAAGTTGTTCTAAGCGTTATACATATCTGACTTTTTCATTCTCAAACTATGTTGGGCTCCATCCCAGGAATCTATCAGCCAAATATGAAGATTCTATACCTTTTAGTTCTTCAGAAGTCGTTTGAAGTTTTTGACATATTTGACCCCTGTGACCTTGAAAGTAGGTCAAGGTCATTTTCGTTCTCAAACGTTATCGGGCTCCTACCAACAAAGCTTTCAAATAAATATCATGACTCTAGGCCTGTCCGTTCTTCAGAAGAAGCTGTTGAAAGGAAAAGTTGACGGACGAGGACGAACGAACGGACGCCGCAGCATGACATAAGCTCACTTGCCCTTCGGGTAGGTAATCTTAAAATAGTTGAAATGAAAAAATACCACACTGATGCATGACATCAGGGGGTAATTACCATATCTGCAAATTTTCATTGAAATCGGCCCAGTAGTTTAGGAGGCAGACAGAAGTTGTTTTCAACAAAGGGCCATAACTCCTCTTAAAGGGTCGGAATGAAAAGGTACTTCTTGGATGCATAATGGCTGGGGCCATTACCATATCTATAAACTTCCATTGAAATTGGCGCCATAGTTTTGGAGGAGTTGTCTGGACAAGTATTTTTCAACAAAGGGTCATTTCTCCGTAAAAAAAGGGGGATCAGATTGAAAAAAAACAATACCTGTATGCACAACACCAGGTAGTAGTTATCATATCTGAAAACTTTCGTTGAAATTGACCCTTCGGTTTTGAAGGGCATGTCCGGACAAGGACAAAGGACCATAACTTTGTAAATTAAGGGTCAGAATGAAAAAGGAAAATACCTGCATGCAAAATTTCAGATTGTAGTTATCATATCTGGGATTTTTTGTTGAAATTGGTCCATTACTTTAGAAGGAGTTGTCCGGACAAACTTTTCTACAGACAGACAGACGGACGGACAAGATGATTCCAGTATTCCACCCCAACTTCGTTGCAGGGTGTATAATTAATTGTATAATAGTTTTACTATTAAGATTATGTTGGTGTGGGTTTTTTTATATTATTACATATCTTTGTCTATAAGACAATCTCAACCTTAAGTAGTTCTCCAGAGGAACGATTACTTAGGCAGAATACATATTCATGAGTTATTACTGTTGCACATAGATTTCAAACAAACGTTATATAATAAAGTGTTAACCATATTTACCATAAAAAAACATTGACAATCAAATCTCCATGATTATGTGAAATTGGCCTTTGATCATGTTTGGCATGCTAAAAAGGTACTTTACCGGTTTTGATATTTCATAAAAATGATTCTGTAGACAGAATATATATATGGAAAGTTTTTAAAGTAGTTTAAAATATAAACTACCATTGTAACTGTGCATAGGCAAGTTGACAATGTTGTTTATATTTTGAATTATGTGAAAATTGTGCATGTTTTTCTAATTAAAAGTATCACTACGCTTTCTTTATGTATACCACCAATATGACATGTTTAGTATCAAAATAACAGTAATTTTATGCACTGTACACTATCATAATTCATTTTCAAAATAGCATTCTCCTGTGACATTTATCTGTCATTTTGTTAGGATACGCCCGTCACTCAACCTGGTGTTATGCAAGGAGGTCCACTACGGTTATCAGTTGTAATTATGAATAATCATATAGGCAGTTATTGATCATTTTATGTTTCTACATATGGCAAAAGAATAAAAGAAATCAAAGAGGGGGCCAAATGTTGACCCCACCTTTAACTGATTTCATCTTTACTTTTTCTCATAAAGTCCCGCAAAGGATGGGTTTCTATTTAAAAATGATTTATCAAAGCTATAATCATGCCATGCGGATAGGCGGTTTCCAACACGTAGTTGCTGATTTGGCAGTGGTACGGGGATCGTTAAGTGGAACAATGTACCAGAACATTTAAACCACCGAATTGCGCAACCTCCGATGTGGTCTATGGTATTGAGTGTTCTTTGCAGTTACATAGATGTTGTTGAAACAAGGTGACAATTTTGTATACGACACCGAATGAACGGCAGTGAATCATGCAGAAAAATCAATGTTTATACAAATCTTCCCTGACAATTATATTTGGTCTATGAGTGTTTATACGTTAAGAAAATGAAGATGTACATATGTAGTATCAAAGCAATAACCCGACACTTAATAACCCATACAGTAGCCAATAAGGGGAACTTTACATAACACTTCTTCGCGTTGTGGAGACGTATGGATGTTATGACAATGATAATTCTGTTTAAGGAGACGTTAGTGTATTAATAGACAACGGCATTACAATAATCAAACTAAATATGTTTGAAAACATTATGGAAACTCCAGAGAAACCATTGGGTATCCACTATATTCCAACCATAATTTCCATTTTTTATAATAAGCGTTACAAGAGGATTTTACAAAAACCTGTCCTGATAACATTTTGAAACTAGGTTAGAGACTCAAAACTTTAGTCCTGTTCGTACAGGTAGTCACGACTCTCCAGTAACTCGGAATTTTATGGAAGTCAAATTTGCCAACAAGGGGATATAAGCAATTAACATGGCTTTCAGAAGACGCTTGAACACATCTTTTTGCTCCAACCACCAATTAAAACCACTTGGTTTTGTTATAACTCGAGGCTGTATTTATTGCCGCGCTTGTGGGGTTTTGTTTTTATAATATAAGAAATATATTTAACCACGTCGATCGGAAAATTCTTCAGACTCCTTTACATCAACCGCTTTCCTCGACCTTGCTTACATTATAGCCAATCGGAACTGTTTATTCATAACATGTACGATAGTGTTACAATTTTCAATATTTTCTTCAACTTTTCCTTTCTTAACAATTACAACCCGGCTTCAAAAACAGATGAAAAAATTATAATAGCAGCGGCAACGTTTGATAACAGATTATGTTCATTGGTCAGCTGTTTTTAAATTCGTTGTCCTAGTTTTGCGACATCGAGTGCGAGTTACGGTTTAGTTGAAACATTGGTATTCTCTTGTTGTTTTTGAAAGCATTATAAAGCGTTTTACATGTTAAATGTGAAGATTATTGTTTACGCAGATAACAGTAGATATATTAACAATCATTAAAGGGATAATTTAGTGAAATGATGTTTTTTTTTATAATCTTGTCACAAAATTCCTCATGATAATATAGTTTGGTACTCCCTATGAACGATTCATGTCGAGGATCTTGAAAGGGGCCATGATTTCTATTTTTTTTAAATTAGTAATGAATAAATCCTTTACTGTACAACCACACGTTTTAGGGACAGCTGTCGGTGAACTTTTAGCTAACAAAAATGTCTTTCCTGCCGGGGAGAACAGGTACATTTTCGCTTTAATTGACCTTACTTATTAGTAATGAAAGTATAGGCATTTATTCTAAATCAAAAGCGTAAGTGCTTGCATACTATAATCAAACTTGTCCCTTTTTATTCAAATCCAACTGTGAACAGAATAATTTCCTATCTTATGATATTCACTTATTACGATACTTATAACATACATGTATTGTGTCAATTCAAAGCGACAAGAGTGTGTTATGTGTGAAATCAGACTCACTGACACTGTGTTGTGGGTTGACATGTTTACTTCTCACTAAAAGGCCCAGATATTGCGTTATTTCAGTCGTAGCTATTTGTATCACCGGCTTTCCCAACAGATTCAACTGACCATACTGGAGGTTGGCTTCAGGTTATGTCGTTTTCAACAAAGAATGCTCAAGAATCATAGCATACATGACATTGAAGTGTAAAAACTGGATTTAATTTGAAATGTATAGTCATTTGAAAAAAACATGTACGTTGAGCATTAACAATGCTTTTGCAAGGTCCACACATGAGTTTCACAGAGTTATGTACATTTAGTATACACATGCAAAGTCTACAATGAATCAAGATGGTTCAGCCTTATGCTGTTCAAATGGGTAAATGTTTAGTAAGATATCTGTTTTTGTACTGTTACAGTAGAATTAACAATATCTAGACGCCGTCAACATGTACACGTGATTATTTGTTTGTGTACCTTTATTGTCTAGTAGCGTTATCAATACATGGCGTTATTGTTGGAAATATTGTGTCCATTGAGAATACATATCATTTACTTTTCCCAAGAGAGACTGTTGACTACACATGAACAAAAAACAAATAGCATCATTTTTAAATATTCCGTAACTGTATTTTCGGTAGAAAATTTAGTCACACCACTTTGATCCTACTGATGTAACCAATGATATGTTAACATAGCAATTTTGCAAATGATGAGGACACCAAAACACATGTGACCATGAATAACGACTGTTATTACATATAGTTTTATTTTAATGAGCGAATTATATCGAAATTGCAGTGTTGTACTTTATCATGTATATGCCCGCCAGTGTCGGTATTAGCGTAGGAAAATTGCCCGAGTAATTTACAAACAGTATTTATACCACCTATCCGTTCATTTATTCTTCATCCCGCAACATGTTTGGCCATATTGTATTGCTCTTCTGTGTTCTGACAGTGGCTTCTGGTAAGTACTAAAGTTTTATATGATTGGTTAAACATTGAAAAGGATTGTATACACATCATTTTGAAATATTGGATCATAACAAAAATAAGAGATCATAACAAAAAGTGTTGCTTATAGTTTTAAGTAAACATTACACGGGCACTTCAATCGTTTTAAGAGTTTCGGATTTTTTATGATTTAGACGTACGCAATGTTTGCACATTATCTACTTCTAAGGAGGATGAACATCAAACCGTTAATATTAACTGATAATTATATTTACCCTAAATTTCGTCAATAATCTGCTTTATCTTTCTTTATGTGCATATAAGTGCAACAACCACACAGAAAATAAGGGGTTTTATTATTTCCTGGGAGTAGATTTTTTTTTATAACTTCCTGTGAGTTGAGGGTTATTATCACCACCAAACAAGTATGGGTAATTATAGTTGTGGTTAAAACTCTCAGCTTCTTTGGTGATTGAAATAGACAAGATGTCCTATGTTGTGGTAACAACTTGTATTTCCTGGATGGTGGGATTAACTCATTACACCTTTGCTGGTAACATTAAACACTACTGTATGAGTGGTGGAAACAAACCCTTCATTTCTGGATTGTGGAATTGACCCTCTGGTCCCTGGGTGTATTAACCTATCATACTTTGAATATGGTAAATATGTCCTATTCCTTAGGTGATGGTAATAATCTCATTCTCTCCCGTTAGTGGTCAGTGTCATTACATCAGGAAGGTGGTTATAACCCCAACGTCTTTGGGTGATGATAAAATCCAGAGTAAAATAATCCAGAGGTTATAGAAAATGAGTAAAATTAATTTCAAAGAAAATCAGGTGAATCCATTGTAAAGCTTAGGGCCAATTGCAAATAGATTACCGAGAGGGACAGATAATTTCACAGGCAAGTCTAGGGTAAAAGGAAACATGGGTCCAATGTGAACGGTACTGAATTAACGGAGCTTCGGGACAATTTGTTTCATTTGTTAATGGAATTGTCGATAATATATCGCCGTCTAATACTTTCTTTAAAATTGAGTGAACAGATGAAAGCAATTATCCTACTGAAACAATTCAACCTGTTCCCGCCATTTTCATTATTTTCAGCCCAGAGTCCTATCAGAGTACGCCATTATATAACTGTCAATGCAAACAACAACATCCACTATGGTGACAGATCCCACGTTCAATACCGGGGTAACGGTTTGCAACCAATTTGCAAGCAGCTGGACCGTGACCTAATGATCGATAAACTGCTATATGACAGAATTACTATTGAACACAGCGGATCATATCATACGGCGGGTGGAGTGGTGTCAGGTAAGTCATGGCGGGTCATATCCATGCTATCCGGAGAGGTTGCAGATAGGTATCAGCGGGTCATACCCCATTCTAACTGCAGAGGTGCCAGGTAGGTCATAACGGGTCATAGTCCATTCAAGCGGGAGAGGTGTAAGGAAGGTTAAAGCGCGACGACCCATTCTGTCGTAACAGGTGCCAGGTAGGTCAGAGCGTATCAACGATGTATCATGACAGGTGTCAGATAGATCACAGTAGTTCATAACCCACGCTATCGGGAGATATATCCGGTAGGTCTAACCTGGTCAAACCCCAATCTGTCGGTAGAGGTGTCAGATTGGTCATAGGGGATCAGAACCCAATCTGTCGGTAGAGGTGTCAGGAAGGTTATGACAAGTCATGTACCATTTTATTTCAGGAAAGTCATGAATGGTCATTCACCAATTGCTCTCGACAGCTGCCAGGTAGGTCATGAAGGGTCACACGCAATTCTATCAGGAGAGGTGCCAGGTAGGTCATAGCGGTTCATACATCATTATATCGGTACAGGTGCCCGGTAGATTATAGCTGTATTACCACCTTTTTTTCTAGAAAGGTGTCAGGAAGGTTATGACGGGCCATACACCATTACATTAAGAGAGGTGTCAGGAAGGTCATGACGGGCCACACACCATTACATTAAGAGAGGTGTCAGGAAGGTCATGACGGGCTATACACGATTTCATTTAGAGAGGTGTCAGTAAGGTCATGACGGGCTATTCACGATTTCATTTAGAGAGGTGTCAGGAAGGTTATGACGGGCTATACACCATTACATTTAGGTGGTGTCAGGAAGGCTATGACGGGAACATAAACTTTCTTGACAGGTGTTAGGTAAGTAATGGCGAGCATACCACATTATTTTATTCAATGGCACAATGTTTATTAATTTCCTACAAAACTATTTTAATTAGAAGAAACGTTCATTACCTTTATATGGTATATCATGATTAAATGTGCGATTAGACCAATATTATCACGTAAGAAACTGAAACCATAGCGTGTTGATATATAATCATAATGCTACTCTACTAGATCTCTTATTCAGGAGATAGCAAATTGCTAATTTGGTAACAAAAAAAATATCCGTAGAATTAAAATTTGCGTAGCATGCTATTTCTGTAAAATATCATTTCAGTTAAACAATAATTAACATTACTTAAGCGAAACACCACTTCAGTAGCAGTAGTAAACTGTAACAGTAGAATGTTTATACAGTTTAGCAAAACTCAGTGCAACAACACTATTCGAATACAGCAAACCTATTTCAACGAAACAACACAAATTTAATAAACACTATACGTAATAACAACAACACTTGCACACCATTTTTAAAGACCACGTTTAGAATTGCACACTATTTCAGTGAAACCGTGGAACATAGCAGCTTTAACTGTTAGTGGTATCAAAAAAGATCTCCAGTAGCAATAGAAGCTATTTAACTAGCGGTTGAACAATATTTCAGTAGTAGTAGAAACTAATTCAGTAGCAGTAAAACATTGTTTCAGTACCAGTAAAAGCTATTTTAGCAGCAGTAATACACTGTCTCAATAGCAGTAAAAACTATTTTAGCAGCAGCAGTACTCCGTTTCATTTGCAGAAGATTTTTTTGACAAGCTTTAGAACACTCTTTCAGTAGCAGTAAGACACTGTTTCAGTAGTAGAAGGAAACATTTCAGTAGCAGTAGTACACGGTTTCATAAGCAGTAGAATCTTTTTAGTAGTTGTAGGACACTGTTTCATTAGCAGTAGAACCTAATGCAGCACCGCCTGCTTTTCAGTACAACAACAGCATTTCAGTTTAACGCGAATTCAACAAAACAATACTCAGCGCAACAACACCATTTCAATACAGCACAGTGCCATTACACCGAAACTATTTCAGTACAACACTATTTCAGAAAAGTAACTTTCATGCCAAACACTGTCATCCGATATCGTTTGATATATTAATTAACTATTTGTGATTTGACTCACATGTCAATTTTATTTTAAAATGTTCATAATAGCATCAAAATTCATTTGATATCATGTTCCAATAAGTTGTGTCGAATAGATGTGTTTGTGAGCTATTAAACATGCAGTCCCGTTATTAAATATATCCCAACAATAATCATAATACTGTGACATACTGCAGCAAATTTTGAGTCGCAGGTGCCTTTTTTAAAATGTACTTTTAAATATCAAAGCCACATTGCCATATTCTGTTCCTTGGTGACAAATTAGGTGTTTTATTCCAGGTGTTGGAGTAGAGTTTCAGCAGGTTCATGAGAGTGACCAATCATTCCGCACACTTCTGATACTTGTTTTTAGAAATGAACAGGTAGGGATATTTCCTTAAACACAAAGTAACATTTATAAACGTTAAATTTATGCAAAGATAATAATTTCATCATTTAAAATCTGAATCGATTAGGGTGCGCGAAAGAATCTGCGTTTCTGCATTTAATTGCATTATATCAACAAACACAGGTTATTGTTTGGCACTGAACACGGATTTGTACATACAAACAGTGTGTTATTTCGAAGCAACATGACTGCGTTTCGAAATTCCCTTCCGATGAACTATGGGGTTATAACAGACATTTGTTCATTTTGCAATTATTGAATTAACAATACTTTTGGATGCGCATATGACAAAAAAAACCTGCAAAACCTGATCTCTGTTACTCCACTTAAAATATGATATTGCTTATGAAACAAAAATGATGAATGTTTCGGACCTACCTAAGCATGAACTATGTTTTATTCTGTGAGCACTTGTCAGTATATTTTTTATCAAAATTCGTGTATATTTCAGGATTTTTTTTGTTTTGTTTTCATTTTTTTTAATATTTTTAATATTTTGTTTATTATGACATATAACGATAATAAGGAGCAAATCCCAATTCTTTGACAAAGCAAAAGGAATGGTCATCATACGAGCGAAAACCATTTGTTATAGAAACTAATAGACTCTTTTTGGCGGGAAACTAATTCCACAGTAATTTGTAAATTGAAACTGGCATCTCATCCGCAGATATTATAAGTACAAAAGGTTGTATATATGAGTCAGGTTTGACAATGTATTCAGTAATCTTATACTTGTTTTATGTTAGTCTTGCATGAAGATAAAAACAGGTTTACTCTCTTTTCAGGAATACACAAATTTTCTCACTCTCTGATCACCCATCCGTCATGCTCCCGTCGTGATTTTCTAGAAATGTTTCTGATACATTGTACGTGAGTTTACATAAAGCCTTATATTGCCTTAAGATTGTTTTGTTTTATATTAAAGGAGTCTTTAGTTGTCGGTGGGCATTGTAATCTCATATATCGGTAGTTCTGGCGACTTAGATTCGACTTTGTAGCTAACGTCACGCTACCTCAATTGGAACAGTTTTCACAGTTTTCAGTGATATTTAAAAATACATGACTTGTATCTAGAATGTGTCTTTATTCTTGACAAAGACTACCCTTGGTGGTTCATTGATTTTCAGAAAAAGTTAGACAAGTACACGAACTGGTACACCATAGCACAGGCTATGAAAGTTGTTTTAATTTCTACTACTTGATGTGGCAATTGCAACAAAATATGTTGCTTTTATAATAAAATACTGAACTACAATTGCATATAAACACTTTTGTCCGGTTATAAGGACATCAATCAACATTTAACCATGCCTATAATTAACCATTTCAAAAACTTCTAAACTTTCGTCGACGTTCGTCGTATTTCTAGTCTTTAATTTGAAGACATCGTCTACTCTTTAAATGTCACAGACAACAAAACAGTTAGGTAGACATTCTATCTGTATGGTTATATCATCAGAAGAAAATACACAAATTAAATTATAAAGGACTATTCGAACCATTTTTTTTAACTGTGTACCAATTGGGGTAGCATACCAATTGTGATAGCGCTACATAAACTCCTGTAATCATTTACATGTACCCTAAACCAACTACCAAAGTCTGGCGTATTGCAGTCATGTTATATTGGGGTTTCAGAAGTTTTAATTTCTGCAAATCTCTCGTAACGTTGTTTTTGAGCTAGGAAAGATTCCTCATGGGGACAAACATACACAGGAAGCACTGCAACGAGAGAGAAGGATAGTTATACAAACCTCTGACAGCCGGATAAAATATACTCAGTATCTGACAGGTTTGTCATGTAAGAAAGTGATATGTCATTAATATATTGCAAGTGCCAATGCAAGGTATTTACATTTTGTTTTGACCTCAGTATAAGAAATTTACCCATCGACGCTTGGGGGTATATCAAACTCCCAATTTACGTTGTGGTGATCCCCCAGACAAATAAACTCTCAAATAGGATTTCTGGGTCTATAAACACATCGGTAGGATTTAAGTAGGGGCGTTTAAGTGGGAGGGAATATAATTGTCTTTTGATTACCTAGTATATAACATAATAGCTAAGTGAAGATCACATGCAGTGACATTACAGCGAATTTTGTACCGCTATTAGTGTGTAATTATTGTAGTATCTGTATAAACGTCCACTGCTATAATGTGTGTGTTTGACAGACCATATGTAGGGGTCAAGCTAGTAGTTAAGTAATTATATCATGCTTACTTTCTGATACTGACACTTAAATGAGTGTGTCATATGTCTGGAATTTAGGCAAAATAGCACTCGGGATTGTAACGTAATATCAACATTTTGGATGGTCTGAAACACAGATGCTTAAAAATTATATATATACAAACACATTCAAGCATCAACATTCAAACTTAAAAAATACAAATTTGGAGATAATATTGCGATTTCTTTAAACACTGTTCTAGACAGGTGGCCAAAGTAAAAACAAGACCAGAAATTTCGTTAACTGTGATTGAATTAAATGGAGTTTCCGAAAGGATAAGTCATTAGCCGTCTTCAATTGGCGATACAAGCTTTACACACGATACTTACTTTATGTGACACTAAGGACATAGATTAATGATAATTCATTAGTGAAGTCACATTGGAATGCATATTTAACATGTCACACATTAACTACCGAATATGAACAATTCCTAAACTATATCAAAATATAAATACGCGAGCATTAAAAACTTCGCATACTCTAAATATGAAACTCATGTCAATATACATATTTGCGAAAATATAATATTGCTTAAGCGATTATGATTGTGTAATGGAGAACAGTGGAACACATGGAAGTCATATTTGTAAAACTGTTATACCCATCTTTAAACAGACCTGATATTTTACATGCTAATTAAGTCGGGTATCCTCATTTAGAAACAAAATGTAGAAGCAATTTAGAATGTTCAACGTCGGGAAACAAAACAGTTTGAAGGACTCTCTAAGCGTTCTTACACGGAGCGTTTTGGCAAAAAGTAGCATTGATAACATTCTCATATAAAACGATCACGAGTTGACAAGGTTGAGGAGTACCAGAGGCTACCGGAAAAGACAAAGAAGTCAAAGAATGGTCCTATCTCACTGCACTGTTGTTTTCCTATACACAGTAACCTCCCTTAAACTTCCGTTTGGTAGAGCTAAAAAAAAAGGTTGGACAAGGTATCGCAATCGGTTAACGATAGTATAACAATCGAAAGTCCATAGTTCAAATCTCAATCCAACACGACTAAATCTTTACAATTATTTATTGTTGATTAAATTCTGTTTATTGCATCTTCATTATTTCTCATAAAAGTCCTGCAAAGGATTATTTAAAAAAAAAAAAAAAAAAATCAAAGCTACAATCATGCCGTAAAACAATTTCCAACACCTAGTTGCAGTTTTTGACAGCGGTACGGGCATCGTTAAATGTAACAATGTACCACTGAATTGTGCAACCTCAAATGTAGTCCATGTTATTTAGTGTATTTTCTGTGGTTTTATATAGGTTGATGAAATAAGAGGACAATTACATAATTATACGTCACCGAATGAATGGTCATCTTTCGGTAGTGAACCATGGAGAAAATCAATGTTGATATAAACATTTCAACTTATATACCATATATAACCCTGTTGTAGACAAAAGAATGAGCATAAAATAAGATGTCTAGGCATTCTTGAGCCGTATTGATGTAAAAAAATAACACGGATATTTGACATGTGTCTTGAGCCTCCTTTAAGGGGGGGGGACGTTTTTGAGCTCTTATATTGCTTAATGTCGAGATTTACATGTTGGAGTTAATTCAACATTCAAAATCTTGTTCAGACGGACGGACAAATTTACAACACAGTGTTTCCAGAGATGCAGGCTGATAAAGACTACGGACAAGTTGTTTTGGTGGCCTGAAGATTCAATAAGGAAATATTTTATGACATTTTGTGATATTAACGTCAGTGCTTTAGATTATGTTAATTAGTGTGCCTTGTTGTTTTGTTGTCACTAACCCGGTTCTCGCTTGGAGGGCGCGACATCCCCTTGATTTAATTTAGATGTTGTAGTGGAGCAGTCGGTCGTATTCCTTTTAACAAAGAACTTTTAATCAAGCGCTATGATAAATAAAATTGCAGAATATATCTATTCATCAATTGTAAAATTAATAATCATGGTTTTTTCACCATAAGTTCAGAATTACATTTGTATTCACATTTATCCTTAATTGTGATATATAGATAAGTATTTATATGTTTACGCCGGGGATTTTAATTACTTTATCAATAGCTCACGTCAGGGATGGTTTATGATTCTTAAATACTTTTAAAATGAGCTGTAACCTATTGTAGTTAATTTATAAAATGCAGTGCCTATGAATTTGTCTAGAAAAGTGCTGAAGCGTAAAGTGGAAGTCCCATAAAAAGGGGAATATTTACGACATACAAAACGGTACAATAAAATTAAAATCTCATTACTTTAATAGATAATTTTATTTTTCATTTGATAATAGCGACAACATGTGGAAGATTTACAAATCAGGAGTAATGTCCCTTTGATAGGAAAGAAGTTATGCGCTTCACTGTACATGCAAGCTCCGTTGATAGATATAATTTCCAACACAGCCAGAATGTGGATATTTTGGTCCAGCTTAAGTTAATTTGTATAGAAATAGATATGTGGGCATAATCTATTGTGCTGTCGCCTTGAACTGCTATAGATACGTAGTGGTATATTAAAACGTCATAGCGTCAAGTAGCCAGAGATAGCAGACACATCTGTCAGGTGCCCACACTTACCCAACACGACCAGCATGGCGAAGGTTGTCCTGTACCTGGCTCTCTTTTCTCTAGTAGCAGGTAAAGTTATTATTGGTCCCTATATGCAGCAACGGCCACAGGGGTTCGGTTTCGGGATACTTTCGGATAATAATAAACCTATACACACCAGTAAATAACAGTGTAATGTTTAGGTTGTTTATTAACCAAAAGTATCCCGAAACCATTTTTATACCTCGGTACCCTCAATTTGTAATGGTTTTAGAATGTGTATAAACACCGGATAAAAAGTGTTGCTGTTATTTACTGGTGTGTATAGGTTTATTATTAACCGAAAGTATCCCAAAACCGAGCCCCTGTGACAACGGCAATATGTATCGAATGAAGTAAAAGAATCATGTATTTCTTATAGAATTGCCATCAATAGCTTGAGATCGTATTTCTCCCCAAACTGATCGATTTTCAGGAAATGATACCTTTTAAAGATATACACATCAGAGAAGTTGAAAAATGCCAGAAGGAAAGTTTTCTAATATGTATTTTTGGAAAAAGGAGTCAATATCGAAAAAACGTGTATGTCCGTGTTTTCGTTTTGGTGCTATGATTGGTCAAATATCCCATTTAAACATATCATGTGATGTTTAATAATGATTTTATGTTTTGACCGTATTCAAAATAAAGTCAAAATCTATGAATGTTTGCGCTATTGATTAATACAGTATATTCCTCTAAATTATGAAAGGAAAAGTTCTTCAACTTGTTTTTTCACCTCAGAAGAGCAATTTAGGTTACCCTTTCCCTTTATTTTTAAATGGAAAAAATACTCTCTTTTTTAATTTCTGTTAGGTTAATCCCTGATATAAAAAGTTATGATATTGAACTCTAGTAAATATCCAATGGATCAAAGGAAATGTGTTTCTCCTCATGAATCAGCCGAAAAAAATCCTTATGATTTTGCCATATTACCTTCGTGCCGTTTTTCACCTTTTGTGGTCAAAAATCAAAATAGTTTCAGTTAAACTAAATAAGAAGTAAAATACCAATATTGGTTATTTTCCGCTTTTTTTGTTTATCATTTTCATAAAATTAAATTGCGATACAATGCCACTTTAAGAGAAAAATCAAACGCCAAAAAAGCATTGCAAAAGGTTCAAAAATACACATTTTTGGGGATATTCAAATGGCTGCCAAATTGATCAATTCTTTAAAAATAATCCAGTTTTTGTGCAAACTTGGAGCTGCATAAATACATCTATATCATTTGATAGTGTTTTGATACATATCCAGAAGCTTAGATACACGCCACTCCTAGTCGTCAGGTTATCGTTGAAGGACGACATTTGGATACTACCAGTGCTCTCTAGGCTGTGTCACAAACAATAGGCAGCACATATGCTTTCAAAATTGGTTGTAATTTGTTAAATTTTACAAAAACCCGTTACACCACATAACAAACGGGATTTAAACCTCAGAAGAGTACATCGGTAAACCAGGTATGAGCTGATATCAACATTATATTCAATGAATTTATAACAGCAATGAGCAGGTCCATTATGATATCACCTTATAGTTCTTTCTTATCAATACACACTGTATACTATTGTCACCAACACGTATTGACATGATGTTTATTCATATGTGGTACACTATCTTAAATTGATATCAATATTTCTTATTGATTTGATATTATTTCTTCGCTTTCTTTAACGTTTGCAGTATTCTTATTTAAAATTAATTATGATATTTCATTGATCAGAATATACAGTTGTACTGTAGAATTATCTATTCGGTGGTAATAACATTTAAGGTTTTTTTGTGCTTATTCCAAAGATGAAAATCATTATAACCGATAAATAATTAATCGTTGTAGTTCGGCTTTTTTATAGATATGTGTTACGTGAGCATTGTCGTCATACGTGTGCACGTGTACGTTAATACGTGTACGCTGATTAGAGTACTGCTTCGCCATGATTTAGTGTATAAACCACGAAAGTAGTTGCCAATCAGTGTTTCACATTTATTATTTAAAACTAAAATTGCATTTATGTCAAATCTTAATCGATGTTTTACACTATTACATTTGAAATGATGAAGAATATTTTATAAAACCTTTAGCCACGTTTTATAGTGATATCCTATGGAGCCCCCGAGCGGCGGGGCGTGTGTCTGTCTATGTGTGGGCCCTACGGAGTGAAGTGCCCCAGTGGTTACGACTGTAAAGGAAATGGGTGTGGCCACCAGTGTTACAGATCCCCAGACTACGTCCAACCCGAGGGTTCGTTATATCCATTTGTACACTCAATATGTTATGTTCAGATAAATAGTTATTGTGTTTACAATATACCCTGAAGTATTCCTACATTAATATATGATTAATAAAATTTCAATAAAAAAAAGCTTTACAGAGTCATTAGGAGGTCAAATATTCTTTTGAATATCATTAATGGATGTTTATAACGTATACATGCATTTATTTATTGCTAACGGTTAAAAGATAAAATATATTTGATAGCATTGAACTTTTCTTAGTTGACATTAAAAGGGGATATGAATACCACCAGGGTTATATTTTCAGGAGGCGATTATGCTAATTTTCCTGTAGCTCTTCTGCACTCATATTTCATATGAGTATCAACTAAAAAAATCTCAACTATGGCCAGTACAATAAATGAATTCGACTTTTTGTCACATAGGTTCTTATATAAGGGTTGTTGATACTAAAGCGATAATAAACACTAGTAGAACATGGATTGCAACTCCTCAATAACCGCAAAATTACCATATGCATAAAATCAAGAAGAAATCATATTTATCTTAATATTTACAAACTTACCATTTTACCCCACTTCGTATAACCATCGAATTTCTCTATGTAACTGGTAAACCGTCACCCAAAGACACATTTACATTTATATAAGTAACTGGTAAACCGTCACCCAAAGACACATTTACATTTATATAAGTAACTGGTCACCCAAAGAAACAATTACATTTATATAAGTAACTGGTAAACCGTCACCCAAAGACACATTTACATTTATATGAGTAACCGGTAAACCGTCACCCAAAGACACATTTACATTTATATAAGTAACTGGTAAACCGTCACCCAAAGAAACATTTACATTTATACCATCAAAATACCATCAAATTTTTCTTAATTACTACTTAGCAATTACCCCCAAGATACTACTACATTTATCTTAAGAATACCCGATAAACATTACTACAAGAAACCATCACTGTTCTATAAATAGCCCGTAAACTATAACATCGAGAAACCCTTCACCTATCTGAATAACTCGTAAACCCTCAACCCCAAGAAAGTATCGTACTTATCTAAGTAATTCGTAAAGAAATCATCACCTTAATCTACGTAACGCATAAATGCGACAATATTACCTATAAAGATAACCCGTAAACCATTACTCCTAAGAAAATCATATTTATCTAAATAAATCGTAAACGATCACCAAATAAACAATCACCTTAATCTAAATAACTCGTAAACCATCGAATGTCAACCAAAATAAATCATTAACAGGTAAATTTGATCAGGTAAAAAATAAAAAAATAAACCTCTCATTCCGAGAGGTGTATGGTAAGAAACTTCAATCGTCGTTATATCTTTTTTTGTTATAAGTTATATATAACTTTTGAGCAAAACCCTCGGCAAGTCTTCGTTTTACCCAAATCGAAAACCCCCTGGGTGGCATATCCATTCCTACAGCTCTTGACATAATTTCCAATCAAGCAAAGAAGCCAACACACACCTTGAAAATATGTCTTTCACAATCACACTCAGAAAACATCGCACTTAAATGAATCGGAAAATTATGATAATTGCAGCCTTGTTTTACGACAGTTTGATTATGCCGTAATGATATGTAATGAAGACTTAATTATCTATATACAGGCTGTGTGCTCCGCTCCTGTCCCGGGCAATGTCTTCTCGGATTTACCAAAGACTCCCAGGGCTGCGACACATGTGAATGTGATTACTCCGCGCTACATAGTTCTAACCAAGGAGCCTAATCAGCCAAGCGTAAGAGAAATAAAACTACTAATAGTGTTCTCTCCATGGTCGCTAATGTTTTCATTAAACTTGTATCTTTTCCACCAATAGGTATTTTTGGGTAAAAATTTGATCAACTATTGAAGAAGACACATGATATTTAACATACATGTACAACAAACAGGAAAACATATGAAATTCAATTGTAATGCCATTTACATATGATTCTACTATTACTTTTAAATTGTCTTCTAATATTTACCGTTTATGTGGTGTATGGATGATACGGTTGTCAGTTAGGGTGATACACTAACAAAATCCAATACTGATTTGGAAATAAAATCGTAATTCGAAACTATAGCAAATTGTGAACTAAAAAGAAAGATTAACATGAAAAGGTACAAAGAGAAAAAAAAACAGGTAACCATCTTCTGATTCATCGACGACACACGCCATGTAAATCTAAGTAATGGCACATCCTCAAAGCGCTAACCAGGGTACTTACAACGATAAAACAATGAAAGCCAATTAGTATATTTCATAACGTCGACCTCCATGTCATACAAAGACAAAGCATATATATCACAATAAGATCATGATGAGGACTATAAAACGTGCCCGTAGTCTTCATCGACCTGGGCCTCTGGAACCCTGTATTGTAAGGTTTCTATCAACAGTCGACCACAATCATCGAAATCACGCGCAAGCTCTTAAACACCGCATGTTAGGGGGGAAGCAGGAATGATACTATCAAAACAGGGGGAATAATTTTATATAAAACAGCTTTATATTTTAATGCGACTAAGATTTGGGATATATCATTTAGATATGATTTTGAGTTAGGAAGATGTCATTTGCCATTTTAATATTATGATTTAGGAAGATTTCATATCTTTTTCAGATTATGGGTTTGGGCAACGTCATATGAATATGATTATAATAAGTTCAAACGTCATTTGAAGTATATGTGTATGCAATCATATGCAAGAAACTACTTTATGCATCGACTCCAACAAATATTACTTCAAAATATTGTTCAATCTCCTCAAAGTACCGATATTAACCTAGATTTATAAGGGAGACAATGTATAAAATGCTTACCCTTCCGGAACGCCTGGGTTTATTCACTTTGTACGTTTCAAAGATCTCCATGCAAATCTTGCCTTTTATCATCTTTCGTTTTGGTGTCATCGCTATTAAGTTCGAACTGCGGTTTTGTTCACACTTCTCCATTCGTTGTTTTTCTCCATTTACCGTTTTACACTACATAAACAACCCATGTATAGAACGAAATCTACAAAACGTACACTCTATCTCAAAATATAAATCTTAATATTGTCATGTTTTCTTTCAGAAG
Source organism: Mizuhopecten yessoensis (assembly GCF_002113885.1). NCBI lineage: Eukaryota > Metazoa > Mollusca > Bivalvia > Pectinida > Pectinidae > Mizuhopecten > Mizuhopecten yessoensis. The sequence continues at coordinate 708,784 of NW_018408441.1, forward strand.
GCTACATTATTCGAATGACAAAGATGGGCTCTATTTACATGTGAGCATTATGTTTACGTGAATAAATGAATAGTCAAATTTAAAGGCTTTTCTAGTTTGTTCTTTTTGTCTTCCCTTCTCTGACTTTCGGTTGTGTCTCCCTAGGGATTCGTCTTCATATGACATTGGCTGTTGCGAGGACTCTAAACCCCAAACAAAGATTTTTAACTTATACTATGGTTGTTAGTTTTATATTTAAGATAGGTGAGATGTGGTGGACTATGTAGAACCCTAGATCTGCCTTAAAAGATTTCCCGTGAAACAGACAGATAATGGAAATCAGCATTGCTTTGAGGAGAATATTATCATATTATAATTTGAGATATAGGTTTATAAGTAACAAACTAAATGTCGATTACTATTCCTGATATTTAACCTTCACGGAAACTATTGAGATAAGCATGCTTAGAAATTAAAGGACATGTCTGTAAATGTACTAAAACTCTTTGTTAAATAGCTACAATCAATATACTAGAATAAGTGAGGAAGTGGACCTATATTTCAGAAAATGTTGTGCTCTTATGCAAAAGTAAATCATCGTAAATAGGGCTAATTTAAAACATTCGAAATAAATATTTGTACATTAAGTTTACCATAGCTAGTTCTCCTCTTAGTTTAATCTACTTATCACGTACGTAGTAAATGTGTCATTATAGCAAGGATAGTCTTTAATATGTTAGTGTTCTTTTATATTCAAATTTATATTAACAAATATCAACAATTTGTTTTCCTATTTTATTTTATTTTATTTTACCTTGAGGGAAATAAGCAGTGTTGGTTCTACTCCATCAGCATCTCCTCGGGTTTAACGTAAAACAGATTTCTTATTAAAAGAAACCACTTTTTAAGTAAATGTGCAAAACTGTATATGAATTTAGTGGGGGGTTTTAACGACTTCTATTTAGATTAATAAAACAATGTCAGAACTAGTCCAAACTTCTTCAGCCGAAGTAGAATCAATCATTACGGCTAATACAAAAAAAGGTAAAGAAAGAAGAGCTCAAACAGACGGTCGTTTTGCAGTTATAAGTATCTTAACTTCATACTTACTCCTGTAGGTACTGAGGAGCTGTTCCATTCTGTGCCTTGTATGTGTACACCAGAATCTTTTACTGAGACCTGTATCGTACAGGTAACCAGTGCAACGAATAAAGCGCAGGTGTGATGTGCTCTCTCTTTCGAGTACGAGTAACTAGCCGTACTGCAGTGTTCTGCACCCTCTGCAGACGACTAGTTAGTTTGTCAGATATACCACAGAGCAGGGCGTTACCATAATCCAACCGAGAGGTAACAAATGAATGCACCAAAATCTTGCATGCACGGTCGTCTTGTAGTTATAAGTATCTTAACTTCATACAAGCTCAAACAAACGGTCGTCTTGTAGTTATAAGTATCTTACTTCATACAAGATCAAATAAACGGTCGTCTTGTAGTTATAAGTATATTAACTTCATACTAGCTCAAACAAACTGTCATCTTAGAGTTATAAGTATCTTAACTTCATACTAGCTCAAACAAACGATCGTCTTGCATTTATAAGTATATTAACTTCATACTATCTCAAACAAACGGTCGTCATGGATTTATAAGTATCTTAACTTCAAACTCTTATATCTCGGGTTGGATTAGCAAAACAAGATACATGTACAATGTACATGGAAAGTTATATGAGAGTATGAGTATACCATATATGTTGCTTCGATAAAAAAATATACATCAATGTATATTTACATTGAATATATATCTTAAATAACAATTAAAAGAGCTCTTTCATATGCTTTATCATATAAAATGAATAACATGCATATCTTTATCATGGAAAAGATTTTCGTCAGATATATCTTTATCATATAAAATACATTACAGATTTATCTTTATCATGTAAAAGATTTAAAAATTAAACTACATCATATAATTCATAGGACATCTTATATTATCAATCATTTTGAAAAGTTGATTGATGAAAAAATAGGGCAGATGCTATCTCATTTAATGAGACCAAGGAGAAAGAATCACGCGAGATATACATATAGCATATATATATACTCTAATAAACTGAAATGGGCATTTTGGTGAAGATATATACTATGTTCTTTGTAAAATAAATCTTTATCTATATCCACATTTGTTAGAATAGCATATACTTTATACAATGTAATATATATTATTTACACAATATATCATACACCTTTATGATATACAAATGTATCTCGTCCATAAATTATCATATTAGGGTGGTCGGGTAGAGCAGAAGAAAGCCACTTCCCTTTCACCAAGGCGGCCGGGGTTCGATCCGCCGATCGGACGTGAAAAAGTATGGAGTCACCTGCCCGACCACGTGGGTTTTTTCCGGGTACTCCAGTTACCTCCCACAATAATACCCCCGCGCGCTAACATCCGGGCCAACAAACGTATTTAATAAAAGTTGAAATAACTTGTTTCATAATTGTTGTAAAATAAATAAAGTTTATATGTATATTTTAGATACCTTATTCAATATAAAATATATCTTTTTGAGATATCGTATTTGTTGATCTGATATATCTACAATTACATGAGATATCTGACTTCAAAGTAATGATAAGATGGTATGCAATATTAACTTTAATTCCCGTTTTACTTGGACAGCTTCACACGACAATAAACTGTAGAGTAAGGGAGCTAACTCCAATTAAATTATCTTATACTTCGTAATTGAACAGTGTCGGTTATTACGTTGATTTCGTGGTACATGCGATCATTCTCCTCGAATTTTACTTAACTGCATTATGTAAAACATTAGAGCACAAGTATCATATAGATATATGTATGTATTGCTTTTTAGCAGCAAAGTATCATTTTAATCACGAAAATCGTATTAGGCTAAGTAAGTTAATGGGGTTTCGGCGAATTTGTTCTTTTGTCCTTGATTCCAGATGTCTACACCAGAATGACGAAGAAAAATCGCGATTGTGGCTCTCCAAACAAAACAAAAGAAACATAAAGAAAAACAATGAAAGTGCCCTAATATTTTTCTTTACAGAATCTAATTTAAAGAAAAGTTCAAATGTAATAAGCGACACTTCCAATGAATGTTTGCAACTTCAGCATGGAATTGTACAGATATATTTAGATTATTATTGTTAAATCACTGAAACATGTCTCCAACCCGAGTAAAATATTATTGGTACCAAAGTTTTTTGTTCGCCCCGCTTTGGTGCCGCCACCCCATTTCTCTCAAAACTGATACCCCACTTGTGAGGCTATACACAGTGAAAAAAAACATAAGGTGATTGTTTTGGTTTGGTTTAGTATTGTTTAACGTCCTATCATCAGGTATGGTCATTTAAGGACGGCCTCCCTGCGTAAAAGATGCATGCGTGTAGTGTATGCGTATGTGTTTTGGGAGGCTGCGATATGTTCGTGTTTGTCTCCTTGTGATTGCCGACCTTATAGTGCTACCTCACTGAAACATACTGCCGAAGACACCCAGCAGGACACCCCACCCGGTCACATTATACTGACAACGGGCGAACCAGTCGTCCCACTCCTAAATTGCTGCGCGTTAAGCAGGGGACAAAAGAAGAGAAAAGATAAGATCCCAAATTTAGTCGTCTCTTACGATCATGCAATGGGCGCAGCAGGTACAATTCTTACGCCCTACCCGCAGGAACTCCATAGGGTGAACACACGTACACAGACAAAACTGAACCTCAAAAGGAATACCGATGAAATATCGAAAACACGGTCACCATAGTGAAATCACAGACAAAAACCAGGTGGTCCAAAAGTACATGCATCACGCGTGTACATTTCTAGGGCCAAATTTGCATTTTTGTCTCTGTTTATATGTTTTATACATGACGTCGTCTTTTATATTTTCAAATCTTGACTGCCTCAAGTTATATATCCCATTATTTTGCCATAATCATTGTCAATGGTAGGGGTATACGAGTAACAGAAAAGGAGAGCAGGCAAAGAAATAATTAAACTACATGTTATAAAAAGGAACAATTTAAAAACACTGAAAAGACATTATCACTGTCCCAAAATGTGCGTATGATTATGCACAGTGTATATTTACAACTGATGAAGACGTATCATTGCAACATTTCAATAACAAACGATATCAGACAATTACAAAAAAAATCAGACAAACTTAATATTCTGTTATATACAAAATCTTTTGCTGTGTGTGACAATTTTTACATATCTAGACACCATTATTCTCATCTAATGCTAGGTTTTCATAACCAAACACTTACTAGATTAACCCTAAGCTTAAAGTCATATGTATACTGTTTAAGTATAAAACGTGAATATACAAGCTATTAATTAAGATTTATAAAAGTGATAGTCATCCTCACAGTGCATGCGTGGTAGTCACTACTCAAAACACAGTTTGAATCATGAACTAAATTTAGAAGGAAAAGATCCGTTTTAAACAAATTGCATGGCCGGGATGTCTTAATCTGGTACATATGATATTTTTATTTTTATTATTATTATATGTTTTCTATCCCCTTGTTTACAATAAATCGGTCGCTCCATAAGTATATTTTGTACTGAAGCTGATTAAAAAGAAGTGATCGACAAGGATCATTGATAAAATCAACAAACACTTCGAAAACGAATTATAATCGATATATAACTATTGCTGTATATAAGAACATCTCCCTTGCCATCCCTTAATTTCTTTCACCTCTTCCTTAATTTTACTCTAGCTCTTTCCTTCTCTTTTTTGTTTTTCATATTTATAAATAATTATTTATAAAGTATATATATTTCATGTTTTTGTGTGTTTTGGGGGTGTTTTTGTGTGGTTTTGTTTGGTCTTTTGTGGTGTTTTGGGGGTATTTTTGTTTGGTTTTGTTTGGTCTTTTGTGGTCTTTTGGGGGTCTTTTGGGGTCTTTTTGGATACATCGTGCTGTCGGTAGTGAAGCTAATTATCCCAGGAAATTATATCGTAAGAACTGTGTTTAAGATATTTGAGAACTACGTACATTTGTATGCGCGCGTGTTGGAGGTGGATTTCTATGAAGGGTGAGGACCTGGAAACCACAATTCTACGATGACGAACTTTGATATTAATATGTGTGTATAAATATGGCAAACACGATTTTATTCTAATTTTATTCCATGATATGGATATTATCTACGTGTGTGCACCGTTGAACTAATAAACATTGTTATGTGAACTTATTTTGTCAGATGGCCAGCTGACTTGTATATATTCCTATGATCGTGTGGATCCTTTTATGATCATGCATGCTAACATTTATTGATAATTCTTTTAATGTTATACCGAATTGACTTGTGTATATTCCTATGATCGTGTGGATCCTTCTATGTTAACGCTAGCATTTATTGCTAATTCTTTTAATAACAAATTTGAGGGCCTATCATGCAATGGTCAGAACTTGTTACCAATCGAAATATGTATGTCTGAATGAAAGAGGATCGGATGTCAACGTCGTTTGCATTACAGTAGTGGAGTGTAAACGAAGCGAACACTTGGCTAGCGATCAGATGTATTTTGTTTAATCAACACACAAAGACACGAAAAAATGCACATTTGGCTTTCATTGATCAATTTTACAAGATAAAGATGTTTTGTTAAACTATTTTCCTAACTATATATCCCTTATTTGAAGATGCTTCGTACACTTTAAGTATACGTCGCCGCATTGGTCTACTACTTTATACGATGGCCGATAGCGGCCGACAGAACACTCGTATTAGTAAAAAGTGTTCTGTCTGACAGTTTGTCAAATTATAAGTGGGCATTTTACACATTTTGTAAAAAGTGTAAACTGTCATGACACTTTGTCAATTCATGCATGGCAGTTTACTCATTTTACTTTCACAAAATAAAAACTGGGGGAGGAGGGAGAGATGGGAATAGGGTCACATTCCAAGGGTTTAAGCATAAATCACACGGATTAGACGGTGTTTTTAACTGTTCATTGTGTACACTGGGAGCAAGAGGGAGTTCCTGCTATGAAGTAATTTATTGACGAACACAAGTTCAATACTGAAGGTAGCACTGGACTTTACTGGCAGCAGGATAACCTTTCTTGGTAATGTTACACACCGTGTGCTTGATTTGAAGGTCACAAAAAAATAGGAGGCTAATCGTTGTTTTGATAGAAATGATGGCATAGTCAAAGTCTGCATACTATTTAACCGTAATGTTTGATATACTCTTTCTTGAATATAGCACAGAGTTGTTACAATTTTGATACAATAGTTCATACCATTAATTTAACTTATCCGGGAGAACACGGTAATGATAATTGTAATTATTGTAATACTCAGTGACTATTGACAAATTAGTAGTATACATATCATGTTACAGTGACATTCCGAAATGCAAACTGAACCGCAAGACAGTACAACCCTTCGATTTGATGTATGCGTTGTATTTCCTAATACGCATAACGCATCCACTGATAATAGATATAGATATATTTGAGATATATTACATTTTATCGTTGCGGACATATGTTGGCGCAGTCATTAGCTCTTTTGTGTGTCCGTTTAAATAAGTATGCTAAATGCTCCAGTCCCTTTCGAAAATACAAATGATATGCTAGTTATTTACAATATAATTACAATTATCATTACCGTGTTCTCCCGGATAAGTTAAATTAATGGTATAAATTATTGTATCAAGATTGTAACAACTCTGTGCTATATTCAAGAAAGAGTATATCAAACATTACGGTTAAATAGTATGCAGACTTTGACTATGCCATAATTTCTATCAAAACAACTATTAGCCTCCTATTTGTGACCTTCAGATCAAGCACACGGTGTGCAACATGACCAAGAAAGGTTATCCTGCTGCCAGGAGTGTCTAGTGCTACCTTCAGTATTGAACTTGTGATCGTCAATAAATCCTTAAGCTTACATATTCAAAACAGTATACGTATACATTTATAATATAAATACTCTTTAAACAGAATTGTTTTACTTACTTCATAGAAGGAATTCTATCTTGCTCTGTGTACACGAAGAACAATTAAAAATACCGTCTAATCCGTGTGATTTATGTTAAAGGTAAATAAGTTCATTGGGATAGCATACTACGTTCTGATCAGCCCTTGAAATGTGACCCTATTTCCATATCTCCCTCCTCCCCCAGTTTTTATTTTGTGAAAGTAAAATGAGTAAACTGCCATGCATGAATTGACAAAGTGTCATGACAGTTTACACTTTTTACAAAATGTGTAAAATGCCCACTTATAAATTGACAAACTGTCAGACAAAACACTTTTTACTTACATGAGTATTCTGTCGGCCGCTATCGGCCATCGTAACTTTACGCTAGCGCTGTCAACATACCTGTAATGTTTACGTCAGTTGGTCATAGATGCCACAGGTGAAGTACGAAGGAGTTATTTATAGACACGATGAGTCATAATTATTGTAGAGGCATACCTGTTCATATGCAAATACCTGTGACTGTCCTGAATTTGAATCGAGGCCATTGTGTGTGGACAGAAAATACGTACTGGATTTCCGGGTACTTGTGGTGTCAGGTGTTGGTCAAGCAATCGAGGTTGCTCACCTTTCGGACATCATGTTTCGTCGTTTTATTATTGTGTTTAAAGAAGTTTGTGATTAGACTACCTGCAGTCAGGTAAAGCGATATGTAAAATACATCCGGAACCGAAACTGACAACAAACATGGCGGTCTCCGTCTTATTTTCGGTGTTATATTTAACTTTTGTGTGTTTTGTTGATGTCGGTTGGGGACAGAGAATTACTCCCCCACCCCCTGGGAACTTACCTGTAGTGTCGGATGGTATTGTATACAATCTCCGACATGTACCTGCCATATGCCGGGAGCCGCGCGTGTTGGATCCAGATGAAATCAAGTTTGGGATTGTTATCAAAGGCTCGAAAAAAGCATTGATGAGGGATCAAAGTCCTTACAAAGTGTACGGAAACATCGAGCTGGATAGCAAGGCTTGCCTCTACATCGAACCTGGCACTACAATGCACTTCGGTGCAGGTTATGGAATGATTATTAACGGAACTTTGATAGCAAGAGTAAGTTTTGAGACACCCCCTGTCAGTTAGCTTGATCTAACCTCTCATCTTTATTGACTCATAGTAAGTATGTAGGTGTAATGAACACCTATGGGCAAAGAAATGGACACCTGATAATTAATCACCACACAGGTGAATGAGTACATCTATACATGTAAAGGTAGAGTAGAACACGGAATCCAGGACATCGTACCCGTTTATGGTAGTGTACATGCATGTAGCTTAAGTTTTGCACAGGGACCCGAGAACTTGTTACAGCTATATTTGGACCTAAACAAAGGTGTTCAGAGTAATTTTACATGTTTTATACATGTAGGGGTTTAGATCGACTTTCTGTAAAAATACTATACCCAAATGATGATCGATACATAAGAAAAGATGAAAGCTATCGATGTTGAAATTAATTGACCCCACCGGCCAGTATATATATCTTTCTTGCATCAAAAACCTGCACATTTCTAATAGTTAGTTTAAAAATAAATGTTTAGTAGCTGTACCTTATTTGGAAAGATGGATATTTCTTCTCTGAAAAACCTCCTTTAATACACGTAAATGTGCATGTTCTGCATGCAGACATGATCTCCGTTTCCTTTAAAAACACGCCATTTCCGAGTTTCAAAGTTTCACAGTCATTCACCATGCAGTTTGATTCTACCTGTGATGCCTGGGTTGCAAAATAAACATGTACTTTTGAAGGTACAACATTGACCAAGGGGTTTATTTGAAGGTACAGAATGGATATTATTAAGTTGAATACAGTTGAAGGTGTTATCTATAGCTATTCCTTATAATTATTAAAACTGTGCTAGGGTAATTTGTTACCCCTTTGCATTGTCATCGCTCAAGAAATGAGTGTCGATAGGGGAAGAATAGAATAAAGGGGTCAATAAATTAAATAAGTAGACATGTATTGATACAAAACCTAGTCCTAGTCCACAAGTCGGAGGAAATGTAACAAGCCACAAAGCACCATGCAGTACATCATGTGTACATAGTATGCACCCTCTCTACAGTGTACATAATTAAGGACAGCTAGGTCACATGGCAACACAATCTCATCATGTCAATGATTCTTGGGGTTTTGCATCTTCACAAACGCGAAAGTCACATAAAGATGGTGCATGTCCTTGCTCTGATGATCCGATCAGGAACCATTAAGGTAATAGGATTGTGTCACCATTTCTCAGTAGAATTTCTTCAAATTTTGTAGTTATATTGCTTTGAAGTAAAGAAAATTTTCTGCCACAAAGAAATATAGGTTGTCAGAAATTTAAGGATTTTAAATGGAAATTTATGTAAAAAGGAGTGAATTTTGAAAAAAATATGAAAGACACAATCTTTTGTAAAATAATGTCAATAAAAATGATACTGCCATAGATTAGCATTGCATTAATGTATATCAATTTAATAAATGCTGAAATTGTGTAAAATAAATTATCTATAAACAATTAAAAATTGACGCTTTATAATAAAACCATATACACATAGTAATTGCATGGAAGAGTTATCTTTCTTGAAAAACTTCACAGTAGTGAAATAGGTAGCCGGGTTCCTGAAGTACAGGAAAATGGACACCTTTGACTCATTGATAAAAAAACACCTTTTGTACTGTCAATAATAAACATACAATATTCATCAGTTTAATATTAAACATTAGAATATGCGGAAATTGTGATACTGTCTCCCTACATTGGATTTTCAAGTAGGGATGTACTTCCTATTTCCGTTTATCAATACACTCCTATGACCTTAAATTGAGTTCATTTCATATTAAAGTGCCATCTCACTGAAATCTTATAACAAGTGGATAACGATAGCACAACACTCGACTCGGTCGCATTAATACTGATGATAGAATTACCTGTCATTGCTAGTACCACCCATTTAAAAGTTAAGTTTTGCCAATTTAAGTATAGGAATGTGAGGAAAAGAGAAGTGGTTATATATATAGAGAGAAAAAAAGGGAAAATAAAAACTGCTGCAGATCCTGAATTCTTTGATAATATATAAAAACATGAACAAATGATACAAAATAATTATATCAAGTTATATAAAAGCATTAAATTAAATCAACAACTAAATATATTTGCAGGGTGCAACTTATAAAACATAATAAAGTTACAGGAACTATGTTCATTATAAATATACAAAAGAGTGAAAAGTTATGTTTTGTAGTCTAGACTATCAACCAAACACTGTCTATTATATCTATATTTTGTATGTTTACAGGGAAGTGAAGGACCAGGCGGACGGATAACCATGACTAAAGATCCCGAGGGGATTAACGTAGTAGGGAGTAGTTCCCCTTTCCCTACTACAGCTCGACTGATGGATGGAAACACTACACGAGATGGCAAACTGGAACTCTTCTACAAAGGCAAATGGAGGGGCGTGTGCACCAATTATCTCAAGTAGGCTATTTCTCAGCAATGGGTCTTATATATATGTTTACATTAATTACTGTGATTTTTGGCCTTTTCAGGACGCTAAGATATTTAAGTCCAGGATTTAACATTAAACATATATGACTCGCTCGCATTTTAAGAACATGTTATATTATATCTCCTTAAATGTAATGGGCCTTTTTATCAACAATTCGAAAATAATGATCATCAGCGCTCACCTGAACAAAATTTTACAAGAATCTCTATGATCTTCAGTTTAAATGTAATGTTTCAAAGTTGGTTGTGCTCAATTGTCCATGGCCCCTATATACATATATATATCCTTCCTAATCATTGTTATAAAATTATGTAGCGTGTTTATAGTGCTTATGATGAAAACCCATTATATAAGGCCTCTTTCGATTTATTTTAATCATTTCAACTGGTTGAATCTGTAAAGAAATGACAGACATTTAGAACTGAAGTGAGGTTGACTTCAGAAATTTTAGCACATACAGTATGTATGCAGATTAATTTGGGTTGCCTTTGTTGATACATAAAAGAATGTCAATTCATATATATACATGTATATATTTCAGAAAATATTAAAAAATCTATAGTACATTAGAGAAAGAAGCATGAATACTTCTTTGTCTGTTGCAATTTATTGTATAGAAAACTCCGAAACTGTGGTATTCAATTAGTGGTTTTTTTAATGTTCAGTAAGCACTGTAAAAGTACTACTGATGATGTACCTGTTTCCTTGACAGTTACTCCAAGATAGATGCCAATGTGACGTGTAAACACCTTGGATTTGTCGGGGGCAACTTCACCTACCATTCGTTCTCCCGTAACAGGACAGAGTACATGTTTTACCCACGCCCTGAGTGCTCAGGGACTGAAACAGATCTTTTCAACTGCCCAGGAAATCAGCGCATTAACGTTGGCACACACATTTGTGGTGAGTATCATATTGACACCAGAGCTGTACTATTTCTCTTCCCTGATGCCCACGGATCGTACATTTCATGTCCGGGCTCCTGATGACACCACCATGAAAATGCCCACTATTTGCTGTAAAAATATGGATCGGCCTAGTAGAATTTTCCAGTGTCTGTCTGCGGGCTTGTAATCTAAATTGATACAAAGTTGTATACCTCCTGGCCATGGCCCACAAATTTGTAATGAGTAACGTTAACATTGATACATATATTTGTGCTGAGTAAATGATGATACAAATATTTGAAGTGAATTTATCTTTGTCATGAACAATTGTCATGAAATATCAACACAAATATTTGTAATGAGTTAATGTTGACAGATATAGATATAAGTTGTGAATTAATATGGTCCTCAGATATTTTTGGTGAGTTATATTTAATCAACACAGATACATACATAAGTATTTGCACAGTGAATTATTGAATAATTAACATAGACACAAACATAAGTCATGAGTGTCATTGACACAGATATTTGTGGTGAGTTAATGTTGACACAGATATTTATGGTGATTTAATTTTGACACAGATATTTATGGTGATTTAATTTTGACACAGATATTTTTGGTGAGTTATATTTAATCAACACAGATACATACATAAGTATCTGAACAGTGAATTATTGAATAAATAACATCGACACAAACATTAGTCATGAGTGTCATTGACACAGATATTTGTGGTGAGTTAATGTTGACACAGATATTTGTGAACTAGAGATCTCATAATTCATTTTCAACACATTTTGATACAGATATTTTGTATTTAGGTATTGCTATCTGATTTATGCCAAAGTGTAGCAGCATTTTGATACATATATAATAATAGGCTTTTTTTCTGTGAGTACAAGCTTAAGGTTTTACTAAAACGCATCAAAATGTATGTATTTCTAAGTGCATCAAATATCAGTTGAAAGTAGGCAAGTGTACTTAAGCATTGAACTGTTTTTGTATGGTATTTATGATCTATTTGAATGACACAGCTTTGCAAGCAAACAACATAATGCGCGCTAGCGCGCATTATGATTTGTGTGCTTGCAAAGCTGTGTCATTCAAATAGATCATAAATACCATACAAAAACAGTTCAATACTTATATTTACGTTTTCTCTGCCTCTTATGTTCTTTTTTAACTTATAATTTATATTTAAAATTAAAAATGCCCGCCTTATCGACAGTCCACACAATTTCGTTCAATAGTTTGAACAGCATATTGTCGCGTGCTGATTGGCAAACAAAGTAGTACTTTGAAATTTTAACAAACACTTCAATTTTATTCCACAATTCAGTATCAATACAATTGCGTATGATATGTCTATAGGGTGATTTAAGTTTATCAATAGAACTCTGAGCTGAAAGTTAGATTTGAAATTGTTTCGATTTTTCCCCGGAACAAATTTCGCGCATGGACAAATACAGTGAACACCGTAAATCCGACCTTGCCCTCCACGAGGGAGTTATTTTTGGAAGTTAATTCGAACTTTTCTCTCGACTCATTTTGTGAAGAATCCAGGCGTGAATGTATTTGTTGATTGTATGGGAACCTGACAACAGTCGGGAGATTCTATAACATCCTCGCTATTGGACATGTTGTCAGAAACTGAGGAATGGTGGATGCGAGATGCGTGAAACTGATAGCATTTGCAACGGAGCACAGGTTCACAAATGTCTGAAATGTTTATGTGTGCTGTGACTCATATCAGGTGTCAGTAGGGCTATAGAATATGTGTATTTCAGACATTTGTAACGAACCCCTGTTGATCAGTGCAGTGTAACAGACGATATTTCTGATAAATTGCATGAGCGTTAAAATTGTTTCCATTGCCGGCATTGGTGATTTCAACCAATGTGCATTTTGCACGATATTGCAGACTTTGGTCTTGTTTTCGTTGTAATAGAAGTGTTTTTTTATTTAATTTTTTATTTTGCACATACATTTACAATGACATTGTCGAATCTCACAATGCCCAGCGATATTTCAGCAGCCGTCATGTTTATTTATATTGGATATGGTAGTTCCGGTCAGTATTGTATTCATACGCTAAGAATTGTGTCTCGTGATGCATGGTAATTAATCAGATCCGTCACGTTATCATCCCAAAGAGGCTAATTATAGTGACAATGCCATGCAAATGTAAATATAGTATTATATGACATTTTATTTTAGATGGACAACAGTTGATCGGTTTTGAGTGTATAGGTTTGCGATCTGACTTGGCTATGGATTATTGGCGTGGACTTGAGTTCTATAACTCTACAACAGAATCTATCAAGGAAGAAATCATCATTCGCAAGGAGCCACTGTCCTGGTTGGAATACCTTGACATATCTTACGCTGGGCGAGACATTAACAGAAATGACGGCATGATTCATGGTCGCGCCAGCATCAGTGCTAGTCCTGATGTTCCTTTGATGAACAACGTGACTATCACCAATGGAGCGTACGACGGCCTCAACATGACGGAGATTACCGGGCGTATACATATAGCCAACAGCACAGTAGCAGACAACAGAGGTAATGAGGGAGAGGTCACCAGGTGTCAAATGGGGTAGAGGTCAAAAGCCATAGGTCAATTAGGGAAATGTCAACAAATGTTGGCAGGTGTACATGAAAGGTCAATGAGGGAGAGGTCACTAGTGTCAAATAGAGAAAAGTCAAAAGACAAAGGTCAACAAGTGTAAAATCAATGAGGGAAATGTCAACAAATGTTGGCAGGTGTAAGGTCAATGAGGGAGAGTTTACCAGGTGTCAAATAGGGAAAAGGTCAAAAGACAAAGGTCAACAAGTGTAAGATCAATGAGGGAAATGTTGACAGGTGTAAGATCAATGAGGAAGAGGTCAATTGACAAAGGTCAACAGGGCTAAGGTCACTGGAGTGAGGTCAACTGACAAAGATCAACAGGTGTAAGATTAATGGTAAAAAGAGAAACTGACAAAGGTGGACTGGTGCAAGGTCAACAAAGGAGAGATCAACAGACAAAAGTAAGGTGTAAGGTTTATGATTGTAAAGACTACAGAAAAAAGTTTAATAATACATGTATAGTCAAAGGGAAAAGGTAAACAGTAAAATAATCATTGTCTGCTGAGAAAGGTCAATGACCAATGAGGATCCTATAGCTGGTTTAAATGGTAATAATGTTACAAAGTGCATGTAAGGTTGCAACAACGATTTACATGGTAAGATACAAGGATTTAGATGTACAGGGTCAGTAAAACAGAACTGGTTAAATATCAACTTAGGTAGTGTTATTATCTCCCCTTATATATTGAAATATTTGCTCATAAGGTTGTTACTAATCAAATACATAAAATGTTCTCACCTGAAAATGGTTACATGGCATAACTGATCAATTGTGCATGCCTTGTTGATTTTGGGTGTCTGCTCTTGTAAATGTGTTTTAATTATTAATCCTGACAAACTTGAGCATAGCAAGGTGCTCCATTATAAATATGAATTGTGAATGAAATCCCTAGAGTTTTTAGTTTTAATTATCTGTTTGTCATATATATCACCATGCCAAAGTTATGTATGACTTATATTGATGAGACTACTAATCTCGGTTTACTTTGTAGGTTACGGAGCATTCATCCAGAGTAATGTTGGTCGTGTGTTGATAAACATGACTGACATGGACAACAACTGGGGGGACGGGGTGAAGATGTATATGACAAACTTCACCATCCATGACTGGGACAGTGACTTTCCTGCTGATGTCTCTTTCTGTCGGTCAGCTAACTTACTGTACCAAACCTACCCTGTTCTCGTACATGAAAACATTATTGATGACTACGGGAATAAACCAACATGGGACGGTCGAGACTGTGAAAAGGTAAATGGTTTGAATGAGTTTGTTCGGGATACTATGGCAAAGTCCTGACACGGGTAGGGCCGCAGTTGCTAAGTGGTTCGGTTAAGCGTCTGATGGTCTTTGAGCTTAAGCCCTCCACCACTGGCTTGCAGGTTCACCTACATGGGACAGTTGCCAGGTAATGGCTGCAGGTCAGTGATTTTTGTCGGGGGACTCTGAATTTCCTCCATCACCAAAATCTGGCTGAGTTGCATCCTTAAATGACCATAACTGTTAATTGGACATAAAGCACACAAAAAAACAAGTTATGACCAAGGTCAAGAGTTATCAATATCAAAAGAAATATACATGTCATTACTCTGTCTTTGTTTCTGAACAGATTTTGATTATTGAATGAATTAACGAGTTAAGTGTGAGAATACAAAAAGCAAGTTAGTGTTTTAGGGTTGCTGAGGACAAGGTCACCATTACTATTTATAGAAAGATTTGTCCCTTTATATGTGTATTTCTGACCGAAATTTACACGAAAATGAAAAAAAAAAATGAGGATTATTCAAACAGGTGTTCAGAATCTTACGGCCAAGGTCAAAGACTGCTATTCATAGAAAATCGTTTTCAGTATTGAATTTCTGAATTCTCCCGAATGAATCAACTTCAATGTCAAATGAGAATTTATAAACAATATGTAGATATAGTGAAATTATTTTCTTAAATCTTAAATGAATGGAAACAAACATCCTTTTGTCACATAAAGAATGTCTGTCAATATATGAAAAAACCTGTTTTCATACATCAATCAAGGCATAAATGTTACTATTTCAACTTTTTGTCTGTTGGCATCAGTATGGAATCTCAGTGTCTGGATGTGAGATTTGTTATTTTCACATTTGATTGCAGGTATACCGTGGGTATGGAAAGCGGATCACTGTCCACTTCCTGTTGATGGAGAGAGCTCCCTCTGTGTCTGGTTTTATGACGATCTATGATGGGGCAGGTAGTAGTGGAAATATTTTGGCGACATTTCCTTTCAACAACGGCTCGTTTCCTCAGTCCATCACCAGTGACACAGATACTCTTACTGTCCGTTTAAACTACACTTTACCAACACTAACAAAACCCACAGACCCAAAGAAACAGTGGTGCGAGGTGTTCCGCCCTTGTGTTCGCTTTCTCTTGGAAATAACAGCTGCAGAAGGTAAGAAATAGGTGTAAAATAATTAAACACTGCACATCCTTTGAAAATTGCATTGATTAAATGTATATGTTTATTGTATTGATTGTATCAATGGTATATCTATGTACTTAAATTGTAAAGCACTTTGGTGTGGCGTATTCTAGCTAGATGGGGTACTTTATATCTAATGTTGTATTATATTCTTATGATTACATTTTATGCAGTTTATATGTACAGGGAACTAACATGTTTGGGTATATTCATTTATTTTCTGACTTGGTTGGTGTTATTGAAATGCGATTGCAGTCTGTAAGAAAGTTAAGACCCAGTGGCCCCTCCCTGGGTACTGGGAGCAGGGTTTAAATTAGATCAATTTCAAAATGTCTGTTTTAGACCACCAATATACTGTTTCCCAGGAAATTTTCGCCCAGTCAAACTTTTGTCCAATGCTTATAAAATCTTAATGTTCCCTGTGTTCATTTTGTCTTTTACTATTGATTCCTTTGTTTATTATAATGACTACTAATTAATGTTCGCTCTGACAATAAATCCACCCTCATTTCTGAGAGTGCCGATGGTGAAAGTTAAACTGCAGTGAACATTTGTTGGTGTAAAGTATGTGATGGATTAGCTATTTGTTAGACGTGATGTGCTTGACACTAAGTACTGCAGGCTAGCTTCATTAAATATGCATTAAAATGTGATTTCAATATGTCATGTAGTTTTCCATGTTTCATTCTAGGTCCAGAGGAAGAGTTCCGCTTCATCAACTCTAGTGCATCTAACAACAATGGCTATGGGGTCAATATCCAGGACATGAGGAGCAAAGTCTCCTTTAACTCATCTGTTGTGTCTGACAATAAGTATGGTGCAGGAATACGGATCTACCAGGGTGCTGGCGAGATCGCTATAAACAATACTGTTGTGGAGCGTAATTTGCGATCAGGTGTGAATATAACGTACTCTGGGGGCTATCAGCTTGTCAACAACTCAAAAATCATTGACAACAGGGGATACGGCATCATTTCTGAATATGAACGCCTCAACAAAACAAGATTTGAACTTCTCCAGAAAATAGAAATTGTCCATAGCCACTTTGAGTTCAATCAATGGATTGCCCTACGTATAGGAAACTATTGCCGCGGTGGTCGTATTCTCGTGAATGAGAGTAACTTTAATTTCAACTTTGATGAGGCCATAGAGTATTTGTCATGCAATGTATCAACAATGGTTCCTACTAATTTCAGTCTGGCCTTTAATATGTTCAATGGAAACGTACGTCACGGAGTGCTCATGTTTCCTATGGTTAACACTATAGGGCGACTGACAAACAACACCTTCAGAAACCATAGTCTGGGAGCTGTACGAATAGACAATGGTTATGATCTGCTGATAAGTAAATGGTATTCAGATTTTGGAGTGAGTTATGAAATATTTGAAAATATCTTTAAAGAAAATTATGGGCGTTATGCTATCAGTATGCGTTTAACACAAAGTAGTCCATTTCAGAAAATTGTCTTTAGCTTTAATTCTGTGGTAGACAATTACATCAATGACACTTCGGATTTCCTTAATCCCAGAAACCGGGCCAACGCTCCAATAATTGTGTCGTCAGGCAATATTTTAGTGCAAAGAAACAGAATCTTCAATCCTCATTCGGTGCGTGATATGGCTACTCATCTTGTTGACCCGTCAGTCATAATTAAAGGAGATTTGAACTGGTGGGAGACCATCAGTCATGAGTATATGTACGGCAGGATTTTTGACAATGATGATCGCTACAATTTGGCAGAAATAGAGTATTACCCAGCATTACGTGATAACTGGCTTTATGGACCGTTGTCTACTGCAGAGTACCCAAAATACCGCTGGGTCTTCTCGCGTGGTGGACGTATCGGTGGTGTTTTAGACACACCAGGATTTACAACTGAATCTGGAATACAAACATATCATGTTGATAAGGATATCTTTATCCGTCCCGGTGTAACATTTACCATCCGCCCTGGCACTACTCTGGAGTTCGAGAACTCCATTGGAATGGTCGTTCATGGAAGACTGAAGGCTGATGGTGGATCAGCAAATACGCCCATTGTCTTTCAGCTGCGAGAAACCTTGGATGTCATTGCAATAGAGAACAGGACAGCATCTGTACGCCTCGTGGATGGTACAGACGAGTACGAGGGACGACTGGAGGTGCTCCTTGACAATGCGTGGGGCACTGTCTGCAATGATGTAAGACTGTGTTTTCTTAAGTTTATAGGCAGTATTGTTCCAGTAGAATTAGGATATGTCTTAGGATCAAATTAGTGGACAGTAAAGTAAACAGGTGATTTATTATCGCAGTTCCATATAAGGAAGTTTAACGAGATATTTGAAATACATGTTGGTCAACTGACCGCACATTGAGTACAGTATATTGTTATTTTGTTGGGGTAAAACCTCTTATTCTTCAAAAATTTATAGTGCTGATTTGTGTTGCAATTGTGTGTTTTTTCCCACATTTTCATCTAGGAAATACCAAAACAGTAATTTCTATCACATAAACATTTTATTCTTGTACATAGGGATGGACTCCACTGGACTCTAGTGTGGTCTGCCAACAGCTAGGTTTAACCTTTAACCCTGAATTCGGAGAGGCTCTGAATAAGAATGCAGGATTGATTTCAACACAGAAAATGCACATGAGTGGTGTAGATTGTGACCAGCTAGACACTGACCTCACGAAATGCCGGTCACTCCGGGATGACCAGTTCTCTTGTGATCCACGCAATATTGTCTTTTTACGCTGCCAACTTTCAACCTGGTCAGGTGAGTTGCAATCTTGTGTCCAAAAAACCTGCATTTTAATATCCATAAGCAAAGAAATGAGACCAACAGTCTAAATGTTGCATTCTTAATTACATGTATGACCTGAAATTCTATAAATCTGTCAATATGTAAGAAATATGCTTTAAAAATTTGTGAGAACCTTTAATTTGTCATTTTACTTTCGCCTGTCAGTAAAGGATAATTGCTTAAGTACCTTCAATAAGAGACACACAAGTGTAACAATATATCAGCAAAATATCGTGATGATCCTAAAATATGCATTATGTTTTATCTAGAATATTTGAGAGAACAGATGTATTATTTCCTCTCTGCTATTTATCTGAGTGTTTGAACTAAACATGAATATTGAAACTTCTATCCAGCTGTACTACCCAAGGTGCGACGCTCTGTAAATGTGAGCTATTCCCGACTAACAGATATTAAATGTTCTTACACAGGCGTCACCATTCCTGCTGTGCCTACTGGAGGAAGTCAGGAAGATACTCAGATCCGTCACGTTATCATCCGTAACGCTGGACTTCTGGACTACGAGGAGATGAAGTACACACCAGCACTCAGGATAGATTATATGTTCTATAAAATGACCGGTCTACAGGTTCTCAACTCAGCATCGGATGGCGTTGTTGTCAAATACAGCAACCCACACACAGAAAACTTGTTTGAATTCTGTAAATTTGATAACAACCTCGGACATGGTTTCCTAACAAGGAGTCCCTATCTTCGAATGTTTTACACCACAATGAGCGGTAACTTCAAGTCAGGCTTTGCCTATGATCCATTCTTCACAGAATATGAGGCCCTAAGTGTCCGCAATTTTATTCACAGGGACAGAATAATATCTTTTACACAGACCCCTATGTATAACCTGGGTGACAGTTCTATGATTTTCATCACGACCTCCTCAGGGTCAGGAGAGGAGAGACATACATACGATATGGAGATCGCTGTGACATTTCGTTATCGTATCACCCTGCAAATCCTTGATTACAACCCTCTCACGACCATTGAATCTGTCACAATTTACGATTCAAGCCAAGACACTATCGGTGAGAGCACCAACAAGTGGGAGATAGAGAAGGATTTGGTTGACTTCCCTATTGTTTCTACCTCGACTCGACTCACCATTCGTCTGGTTGTCACGGGAGTGAGGACAGATAGGCTTACCTTTGCTGCGCATTCACGTAAGTTTACAGAAAGCAGGTTATCCGGGGAAAGAAGCACTGGGCCATAATACACTGTGTTCTTTTCATTTATCAGACTCGCTGGCATATAACCTACCACAGAAATCAATAACAGTTAACATTAAGTGGTAAGCCACATTGATCATCTGAATAATGTATCTGTTGATACAGTAAAAACACCCATGTCATACCTGGTTCTCATGTCCTATCACCAATTATATGACGTCAGAATAAGAAATATAGACATGACATCTTCATACAGTCACAACGTCATGATGTTACAGCGAAAAAAATAGCTATAAGGTCAAAATGGAAAAATTCAAGACTTGACACATCCAATGAAAAATATTTTACATAATTACATGTAGTTGCAGAATTATTTTGCAATGTACAGGAAAAACGCCTTTAAGTTGCTTCCATTTCATTTGAGATTGATGAAAAGCTTTTCTTTTTTACTCAATAGAACCTTGTTAAAATGATCCGATCCAGACTTGTAAATTATGAATTTAATATAAATGTTGGTATATTGTGTGACAGTAAAACCCCAAAGAGGGTTATATGTGTTAATTGGTAGTTTATCATTTCACAGTCTTACATCTTTAATCATGCGTCGTAATTTTAAATGATATAATTCAAACCTTTTAAGGTTTAATAAAGTGAAAGGTACCTACATATTTCCTTTACTTATGGAAACGAGTATCATAAGTCATTTTTGTGTTGCCTGCTACGCCAGGAGACATATAGGTACAATGTATTACTTTGTTGGTACAAGGTTGGTACACATATTGCATACCAATATAGCTCAGACAATTCCGCATTTCAGAAGTTAACGTGCCTTTTTGGTGGAGTTATGCCCCTTTTATTGCCAAAATGAAATAGCTTTTTTTATTTTTTAATCAATTCCTTTCAAATTTTGTACAGTGATGCTAGAAGCAATAATGTTCAACATATATTACTGGTTTTTCTGTCGAGTTTCAACTTTCCGCATTTTGGCATATCTGTTTACGCAATAACTCAAGCAAAAACATTTATCTTACTAAAAGCGCTGAGCAAGCAACCAACAACTCCCGTGGAGTTCTTGTTTTACAGAAATATTCCATATAAATCACATCGCATGATGCATTTTATAGAATTATAAATGTTCAGAATTTGAAAATAAATATAAAAGAAGTGACTCTAATCAGGAAAATCTTCATTCTGTTGCTTCATCTTTCATATAGAAGGGAGAATACTCACATTCAAAAAGTAGCTCTAGCGTGGAATTCTCCTTTGGAATTATAACTTGTGAAACGGCACCTTTTACCATTTCTAAGAAGTTGCAGATTAAAATCTGAAATCATAATTTTATTCAGTATGATGCTGTATCCATATATAAGGTTGAATTTGTCATTACAGATGTTTATTCCCCAACATTCCCGATGTCAAGTATTTACGTGTACAACTCTACGATGGCTAACAACTATCAGGGCATCGTAACTAAACATTACAACAACCCCTCCAATGAGAAAAGTGAGATCTTCCACCGTGCTAAAGAAGAAGAGATCAAGTTTGTCATGGTGCAGGTATATAGGAACAAAATGGAGGCGATGTATATTCCAAGCCTTACAAAATATCACGAGAATTTTTTACCAACCCTTGAGGAAATGACGCGTCCAGAACGTATCGGGATGATCACGTACAAGATTGAGCGGACCAAGTTTTTGGACAATGGAAGAGGTTTGGTGGGGGACCATAACCATGTGGACTTTGCCAATAATGTCTGGCATTGGAATATCACCGACTGTGAGTTCAAAAATACGGCAGACGGCGGGTTTGACATAGAACTACCACGTGTCAATGACATGCTGGAAAGGAAATTTCATTCGATATTCATACAGGAATCAAGATTTGTAAACAATCCACAATTTGGATTTTCAGTGAATGGTTACTACGCCAATGTGACGATGATCAGAAATGTTCTGTCTGGTAATGTATGTCCCCGAGGGCTGGTCACAATTGGAGGGATGGAAAAAGAAATCACATTTCAACACAACAGTCTGGTTGGGAATATCGCAAAATACATGTTTGAGTTGAACACACATAGTCACTCGGAGTATTCAGGTGCCGTGAGTGGAATGTTCTCCCATAATCAGGTACAGGGTAATAACCCTCCTATCAACAGTTTTGTGTCTGGTGCTACAAACATTCCACAGACGTACTCCATCGCCCTGCGAGGTGTGCAGCAGATCAAACTCCATAGGAATCTAATAGATAACCCACAGCTACAGTATGAACTGGTAGCAGCCATTTCCTCACTGTCCCTAGACACTGTGCTGGATGTCACAGAGAACTGGTGGGGTACCCAGTTCCAAAATGCCATCCAGAAGAGAATTTTTGATTTTGATGACTGGAATAACTATGCTCTTGCAAAGTATTTCCCACAGTTGACAGTGGGAGATATAAATAGTCTACCAGCGACAGGCTCTGCATTTAAACCCCCTCTTGACCTGGAAAGACTTGGAGGTCGAGTACATGCAGACTTATCCCTCCCATACAAGGGTACCCCATACACAGTCGTTTCTGATCTAACTGTGATGCCGGGAGCAAAACTGGTCATTGAACCGGGAACTGTCATTGAATTTCATCCAAATGTTGGCATTCTTGTCCTTGGTCAGATAGTTGCAAGAGGACTGCCATTCGCTAGAATAACATTGCGGCCTATTGCATCTAATGCACGTGTCAAAAGGGCCGTAATTGACAGTTATAACACTTCTGTCAGGCTACATAGAGATAATTCAGGCAAAATACCTGAAAATGAGGGATTTCTGCAACTGTTCAATATTTCTTCCCAGTCATGGAACTTCATGTGTGACAGCCATTTCAATGAGAAGATGGCGGAGGTGGTATGTCGCAGTCAGGGTTTGGAGACGGTAAATGTAGATGTTCGGTTTACACATTTGTATGATCACTACATCTTCGGCGAGCCCATGTACTTCCTAAAGGAGTTCTGGAGGTATTCCTATTATTGCCATGGTGATGAGGCTGGACTAGACAGCTGTATGAAGCGTGTTAACTATGACATTCAGAAATGCATTCAAGCAGCCAATTATACATATATCAGGTGTGGTAGGAGGAACTTAGACTTTGGCTATCAATACTGGGGTAATATTAGAATAGCACCTCCAACTTATGAAGAAGAAATTAAACCTGTTATCAAACTTGAGGATAGATCTGTCTTAGAATATATTGATATACACGGAGCTGGTATGCTGCATGGTGAAAAAGTAGGAGCTGTACAGGCCACTTACGACACACCAATCATCAGCAACCTCAACATAACGGGATGCCTGCTGAACGGCCTCGACATGGTAGCTCCGAGACATGAAATGAAGGCACACATGCTAAACATCTCCGGAAATCTTGGATACGCTGTCAACATGCTCATACTTAATGGCGAGTCAAGGGACATTGACATGTCATCGTTCACTCCCCTCCACCTCAACACCGTACCCTACAACATACATGGGCTGGTAGACATATGTAAGATGGAGAAGGAAATCTCCATTAATAATCGTCTGATTGTCTTTTACAAATACTCCCAGACTGCTCTGGACTGTGTTAAGATTGTCACTTCCCAGAATGCTCTGCGTAGAGTCTCTCTCAGGTTTCTGCAGTTCAACCTGTACCATGATGATTTTTATCGTAACACAATTGAAATATTTGATGGAAAGACAGTTTCGCTGGCCACAGAAATGGGAGAACTCACTTACAATAGCAGTAGGTATGACATCTCAAGACGCTACCTCAGTTCTGGTAGTTCCATCGCCATTCACATCCACGCCTCACCTTCATTTGGAGAGTATGGATTCATCGCTGAGGTTGTTGCCTTCCCGCTATCAGGATTAACCTACCCAGGTATGTCTGTTTAAATGATATAATCTCATGCATGTTAAGTCAAATCAGACTTAAGTGTGGTTGAATGATAAATCAGCAAAATTATCTATCATAATTGACTCATGGCTTTCAGTCAACCCTTGACATTTACAAAATGGAAGCTACCAGGTATTTCAAAAGTCAAATCACAGTTTCCGTGAAATTTGAGTCAAAACATAACGTTGTGGGGAGTCAAAAACATACTCTCAAAGTATCAAGAGACTACTGAAAGCCCTGATCATTTTCTTTATAGTGTTTATATATTTTTTGAAAGTGACTACATGTATATATAGCATTTATTAAATTCTGCAGCTGTTTAATGTGATAATAAAACTTTATATTTAACTTTACACACACTATATTAGTAATTAGATTTTAACATTTACATTACCTGTAGAATAACATTCTAATATTTAATTTCAAGAGGTTGATTTATATAAATCTCTATTTCAATTATTTCAGAACAACAGTTTCAATATTGAAAACATATAGTAATGTGATGTATCATTACAAAAATTATTCCAACACAAGATAATATTGAAAAACAAGGTATAAATGAAATTTAATCAACACCTTGAAAAACTGACATGTTAGAAGTATACCTATATAGTTTCCTGTGGTAATAAAAAACAAACTTATTTGGCACTTAATCAAACTTTATTTTCTATTATTACAGACAGTAGTTACAATCACATTCTTCAACACATTGAAATGAAAGGTAATGAAGATGGAGCCATCTTGTACAAGAACGTTGGTGAGGTGAACCCTTCCCTGTATGTCGATCAATGTTGGATCGAAGGAAACGGTGTGGCCATCTTAAATTTGACCTCTCCTCCTGTCATAGACATTGGTCTACAGGATACAAAGATCTTCATTTTTGAGCACAATTTTGTCAGTCAGAATTTAGGAGGAATGTATGTAGACGCGATTACACAGTCTGTAGCGACACACATTCGTGGAAATATCTCAAACAATGTGTTTTCATTTGGTAGACATGGTGAAACATTGAGAATAACTGGTCATCACTATCAGCGTTTCCGCCTACATGAAAACTACATTTTCAACAACACTGCTGGTGACTTTGTAAACACAGTCTATATAGATAATGTCGGGATGAACGCCACATTCAACGTCATTGGAAATAACACTGCCCATCACATTGTCAAGGTGTTCGGTCAGCAGAACACTGAAGCCACACAGATGTTCCTGGGAAATATGTGGTTTGAGAACAACACCACTGCAAAGTATCGCTCCATCTTCAAAGTCGGCGGAGGCAAACCTCTCGTAAACAACAACTACTTTGTCAACTTGGAGAGTGACTTTGAGATGGAGGCTAATCATAAACAGTAAGTGCTATACGACATGTAATGTGTGCAGAAATAAGGTTAGAATTGGTAGTGTAAGCTTTATTATTGTATCAGAATAGGATAGGGACATTCCACCCGAGGAGTTTTAATTTGGTAAAACCCGAGGCTTTGCAGAGGGTTTTGCCAAATTTGAAAATCCAGAGGGTGGGATTTCCCTATCCTACACCCTTAAGCATGAAAGAGTATTTTTCTCTCATTCCAACCACCAGAATAAGCTCAGCATTTTTGAAAATATCAATTTTTCTCCTAAGGTTTTTAGATGAAAACGAATTAGAAGCCAGATTTAGGCATATCCCATATTCGCAAACAATGTTTGCACAGAAAAATTAATCACATCTTTCTAACGTGTACGGTAAATATATCGTAAACAGTTTTAATTTCATCACGTCACCTTTTCTGCATAGTGGCATCAGAGAGTTCCAAATTCGTGACGTCACATCATTGTTGAGCCATTGTGACGTCACATCACGTGAAATGGGGTGTAAGATAGAAATTTCCTACACCCCTTTCTTACCCTGAACAGCTCTATCTTACACATAGGGAAGAGAGAAAAAACATTCCTCTTACAAATCTGCACATAAGTTATGACCATTAACTGAATTGGAAATACAATAATTTATTTAGATATGCATTTATCTTATATAGGTATTTATCTTAAAAGTATGTGGGTGAAAAGCAATTATTTTGCCGATCACTGTCGTAAAAAATGTATTTATGTTGTAGAGGAGTAGCTGACGATGCTATTGATGCCACCAAAAACTGGTGGGGCTCAAACAGACTTGGCTACATTAACGGGAAGATCTGGGACAGCTCGGATAATGACACCCTTGTGTCCATCACCGCTGATCCCTACAGAGTATCTAACCAGTCAATTATAGATGGTAAATTTCTCAGAATAGGTGACCCATCTAGAGTGGGTGGTGTCGAGGGTTGAGGGGGTATGCAAGAACTGTACAAACAGATCATTATAGCCTGAAAGTCTATTGACAATTTGTCAAAATCCTCTGTACGGGTTACAAAATTGATGTAATAGATGTTAAAACAGGAAAAAAGGATATTTAATAATTTGGGTAACATTCTACTTAAACATTTAAAAAAGTGATTGATACATAACATTACAGAAAATTGTGTCTGTTGATAATGGCAACATGTTACAGGAACGGCAATGCATATCCAATGTATCACATTAATAGCTGTAGCATTTTAAGGTCACCTGAGCTTTGCTCAAGTGACCTATTCCGATCACTTTCCGTCTGTCGTCGTCCGTCGTGCGTAAACTTTCTACATTTTCAACTTCTTCTCAAGAACCAGTGGATGGAATATTTTCAAACTTGGTCAGAATCATCCTTGGTAGATGAGGCTTCAAAATTGTAAAATTGGGATTCCTACCCTAACCCCTGGGTGGGGCCTCAAAGGGAAAATTAACCAATATTTCAAAAATCTCCTTCTCCAGACTCAGAGGTACTACAGTCATTTTCTCTGCATGGATGGAAAGATCATCAGGGGCTTTATTTAAATTGTAAATTTCAGAACCCCAGAGCTATCCGTTCTCCCTTGGGGAGGCCCAGGGGTAAAGTTTACTAGTTTATATAGGGAAACAACACTTTTGGGTATATTTTGGCAATTTTCTGTAGGAAATTATTCTTACTTCGTGAGATTTATCCTTGGAGGAAGATGGTTTTAAAATGTAAAATTGGGATTCCTTCCCCAGCCCTAGCGGCCAGGGCGGGGCCCCAAAGGGAACATTTACCAATATTTTAAAATTCTTATCCTTTGATGACATGACAAGTATTGTATTTCACTTAGTTTACATGCTGATTTCCACATCGCATCTAAACAATAAAATAAATCTACCAGTACCTATGATATAACTCAGGTGACCGCTAAGGCCCTTGGGCCTCTTGTATATACAATGGTTTAGATTAATTTGAAGTACCGGGTAGAAGTACATAACTTGATTCATATTAATGTCTTACAGGTAAATGTGCTCCTGGCTGGAGGATACATGAAAACCGTTGCTATAGATACATGGGAGCCGCCCTGCCTTATCACAATGCCATCAGCTTTTGTAGAGTAAGTTTGGTTTGAAAATGGTGGAGAATTCGTTTTTATAAATGTTTTGAGATGGTTTTGACTCATTTCATATATATAAAGTACATTTGATACATTTAGACATTTCTACATAATGCATTTTATATTCTGGTAAGTTTCTTCATTAATAAAGTCGCTCATATAATAATTCATTTATAATTGGAAATTGTCAGTGCTGAAAGGTATTTTTATGATACTGTTTACCTAGAAATGTTCTATGCTACAGAGGGTGAATGGATTTCTGGCGGAGGTGAAGGGCCGTGAGAACTTCATTAGATACCTGATACGTACCACAGAGAGTGTGTACAAAGAAACCCAGCGTGTGTGGATATATGCTGAAGTGGCTGGGGGTTATTGTAGCTCCTTTGAGGATAACTTCATTGTTGCAGAGCAGGAGTGTCATCGCAAGTTTCTACCATTTGTTTGTGAGAAAGGTTAGTGCAGTTTTCAGTTAAGTCAACAGTTATTTTCTAAATCGCATATATCTTGGCCTTGAGTTGATTGGCACTTACATAAAACCTATTTTTTTAGACAGGTTATTGGGGTCCTTGGTACTTTCATACCTGGTAAAACCTTTTTGTCCAGACAGGTAATATGAGGCCTAGTTACCTACATAAAACCTATTTTACAGACAGGTAATATGAGGCCTTGGTACCTACATAAAACCTATTTTTACAGACAGGTAATATGAGGCCTTGTTACCTACATAAAACCTATTTCTACAGACAGGTAATATGAGGCTTTGGTCCCTACATAAAACCTATTTTACAGACAGGTAATATGAGGCCTTGTTACCTACATAAAACCTATCTTACAGACAGGTAATATGAGGCCTTGGTACCTACATAAAACCTATTTTACAGACAGGTAATATGAGGCCTTGGTGTAACAAACTTGTCTTATTGCAAGACCTTACTCATTTAAACAAAACTATAATTACCAATTTCAAATCGATGTTGGGAGAAGCAGTCTCCTGTTACTATATTCACTTTGTGTGTGTATTTATTTACTTCCTGTAATGGTAATATAGAAAACCATCGTGATTAACTGAAGGAATGTTTTGTTTGCAGTATGACAAAAGTCACTAGCAGTTGAAGTGATAATGTATAACACCCATGGGTCAGATTACAGTTTATTGGTGTTCATGTTTCAGACCCGTACATTCTACCGCCTGGATCTGAAGTCCTGACCATGGCCATTGCCATCTCTGCCAGCGTGTTTGGAATAGCAATCATCATAATTGTTGTCCTCCTCATCTTGTGGCGCGTTAAGTCTCGGCAGCGAAAAGAAGAACAGTTTGGGCGCACACAATCAATAAGGATGTCAAAGACGTCGCTCAACAAGTCAAGATCAACAATCGCTATGCTGGACGATAAATATTCTGTGTCTGGTGTGTCATCACGAAGTAGATACTCTGATGAAAAATCAATGATGGCATCTGCAATGAGTCTCACTAGTGAAAAACGAGGGCACCGTGACAGCAGGTATGATTCAAATGGATATATTGGGTCACGTGACAGATTGCATGAAAATGGGCGAGCAAGATCACGTGACCAAATGGACAGTGAGCGACGTCTTGGAAACCGGGATGACAGATTAAACAGTAGTAATAGGAGGCTTGGCTCAAGAGATCGACTCAATAACAATGGTAGGTATGGATCACAAGGTGGACTTCAGGATGATCGAAAGTATGGATCTCGAGACGGGCTCAATGATCAACAGCGATCAAAATCACGTGACAAACTGGATGAAAAGATGCGATCTGGTTCAAGAGAACGATTGAATCGTTCAGAAGAGAGACTTGACAGAGTGTTACTTGAGCGACAGACTCGTTCAAATCTTCATCAACGTGATAACAAGAAAAATGGCACAATTCAGAAAAATGGTACAGTTCCAAAAGAGAGACAAACTGGCTCTCCCCAAGAAAAGAAGCGTCTTGTTCCAGCTTATCTCGATAATCAAGATACAGATGTAGGCTATACAGATGATGGGTTTTCAGAAAATGAATTTGATGATTTTACAACTACTGCTGATGAAGGTGGAAAGGATCCTAATGATACAGATGCTGCTAGCACAGTGATCAACTTTCATACAACTAAGAAACCACCCCATGTGGAAAATGAAATTGATTCCCTCCACGTAAAACCTTCAATGAATGACCTTTATCAGAATCACACATTTAACAGCACACCTAGTGTAGACCTTAGTGGGGCTAAGTCACTGTCCAGTTTTTATCAGCCAGAGAGTCCCGGTGAACGTCCACCTACGCCACCTCCTCCACTTCCTGTTGATCAATACCCTTCAAAGTCTCGGAACCAGTCCACAGACCATGAGCCCGTCCCACAACCCCGGCAACGTCCAACACCAGTCCCAAGGTCATTACAAAACAGTCGGGAAAGGATGGATCCGGGTAGTGGCTCTGAGAGGAGTGGACCAATCAACCCTGCACTCAGATTTCAAAACGCGCCAGGCAGACCTCCGCTGCATCTGAGTAGAGAGAGTCTGAATTATCTAGACAACAGACGTGAGTGGATGACTGATCAGATGCCGGAGAAACAAGAGGATAGTGAAGAAGAAACCGAAACTGAAACAGAATCGGAGACAGAAAGCAGCGAAGAAAGCTACGAAGAAGAGGAGAAATTCACTGACAAGAAAGATTTACCACATCCAGTTACCTATCATACAGACCCCCACAACAGGCCTAACAGCCGTGAGAATTTGTATGATCCGAAAACCTATATACCTCCTCCTTATGAGCCTCCTCCTTATGAAGCCCCTACATATGGTAACCTACCAGATGATGATTATACCCATAGGAGTCGCAGTCGGGAAAACCTTCCTCAGTCTTTTAGTACAATGGACGGTGGACAGAGCCACCATCCCCATGACTACAATCCGGCACCCCCTGTTAACCCTGGAAGTATAAATTTAGGCTTTAACAGAAGCCGTGAGAATATACCTGAAGCCATGAGCAACATGGACTACTTGAAGGATGTTCCCTATGGTGGTGCTAGTAATGACAGGTATCGGCCAGGCTTTGACAATGGTGCCTTTGTTGCCAGTCCCAAGCACAGCCCAACAGAGCCAATGGGGAGTGTTAATGATGTTCGAGGAAGTAACCAATATCTTGACCAACTGTCAAGGAGTCGGGAAAATCTCCAAGGCTACCCAGGTCATGGAAACCAAGGCAACATGGGTAGCCGAAATGACGTTAGTAGGAGTCGACAGAGTTTAGATCATTTATCGCGGAGTCGGGAAAATCTCCAAGGCTACCCAGGTCATGGAAACCAAGGCAACATGGGTAGCCGAAATGACGTTAGTAGGAGTCGACAGAGTTTAGATCATTTGTCGCGGAGTCGGGAAAATATTCATGGAAGTATGTTGAGTGTTCATAGTCAGCACCGGAGTAGAGACAATCTCGGAGTGGTGTATTTGGACAGTGATAGGTCACAATCAGGCAGTCGTCCACAGCCAATAGAAACCGAAATATAACAGGGAAATCTGCTTGCAATTAACATGATTTTATGTATTTTAGCTAAAACAGTCAAACATTAATTGCCTTTTGATGCATATCAATTAATAATATCATCCAATTTTAAGATGATTTGATTGAATCTTACATTGGATGTAAAATGCACATATCATAATTAAATGTATAATTTTTTTGCCATTGAAAGTTGAATAATTATTATAATTGAAATTGTAACTTCATGTATATACACATGTAATGCAATTCAAATTTAATTTTAACCGAATCTTCAGACATTTTTACTGAAGTCTATTTCATGATTTTAATACTGCATGCTACAAAGTTATATGTAATTGATTATGCAAAAAATGTTTGTTATATTAATATGATTAATCTTGACTTTATTTATTTGAATAATACAACAAATAGATTAAGGTGATATGGTATGATCTTTATACTGTTACAAACTTATGTTATCAAATAATATACACTAAAAGTAATTTGTAAAATATGCAAAAAGAGGTATGACCAGTAAGCATTCACATTTCCCTAAAACTCTTGGAGCTTCGATTTAGTTGAATCTGCTCAAGTGACCACACCCATTAGGAAACCACCTCCCATTGAGAAACTATCTCCCATTAAGAAACTATCTCCCATTAAGAAACAACCTCCCATTAAGAAACCGCCTCCCATTTAGAAACTATATCCATTAAGAAACCACCTCCCATTATGAAACTATCTCCCATTAAGAAACCACCTCCCATTAAGAAATTATCACCCATTAAGAAACCACCACCCATTAAGAAACCATGGCCACGTCCCATTAAGAAACTTTCTCCCATCAATAAACCACCTCCCATTAAGAAACTATCTCCCATTAAGAAACCACCTCCTATTAAGTGATCACACCCATTACTCAATAATTCTCCATCTTTAGAGATCACTATTTACTTATACCAACAAAGCCCTTTTAACTTTATCAAAATCTCTTTGCTAAGAGAGCTCTTTAAACCTTCCAAAAAGCATTTTATGCTGGTAGCATTCTCTGAAGACTAAATACAATATTCACCTAAATTTAGGTGTTTTTAATTTCATATAGTATAAAGCTTATATTTCAAATGCACCGAATAGAAAAAAACAAAAAGTGCTAATATACCTATATGGTAGATGTATCAGATCTGTGTATGGCTTTGTTTCCACAATCCATGTAATTTTGCCCTAGATAAATAAGAATTAGCAAACACCGTATTTTGTTTATGTACATGTATGTAATGTAGCTGTTCCAAGGCCTGTACCTATATGTATGTTTTCCCGTTTTATAATTTACCCACTTTAGGGAAATATGGGCGTTTTACTGCCATACCTCTCCCAATGAACAGCTATACATGTACTTATTGTTGTTTGAAGTTTTGACTCCAGTGCCTTGTTTATAAGAGACTTTTGATTTTTGGTGAGTTAAAATTGTTTTTTAAAGTAGTATCACCCGAATAATTTAGATGATCCAAAATTTTATTTTTTCATTGTTGAAGAATTTTGTGAGAAATCACTTGATTTTTTTATGTTGGCTAGTTTTTGCATTCTGTGTATGTGTTTCCACTATGATAATCAATGAACTGGTGAATTTTGAAACACTTAAGCAGATCATTTAACTTGATGATGTTTCAGTTAATATAACTATAACGGAAAAAAATCAAGAATTTTTCTATTAATTATTTCAAATTGCCAAGGTCAGGTATTCGAACAAGTGACATACACTTTAATTAGGTTAACTTGTACAGAATTTACAATGAATTTATAATTGATTTAAGCTAGGTTAATTAACTTTTACTTGATTTACGTTGGGCAAACCTATATTTGACTTACAGTGAGCCCACATGTACATGACTTACAGTGGGCCCACATGTACATGACTTACAGTGAGACCACAAGTACATGACTTACAGTGAGCCCACATGTACATGACTTACGGTGAGCCCACATGTACATGATTTACAGTGAGCCCACATGTAAATGATTTACAGTGGGCCCACATGTACGTGACTTACAGTGAGCCCACATTTACATGATTTACAGTGGGCCTACATGTACATGATTTACAGTGGGCCCACATGTACATGATTTACAGTAAGCCCACATGTACATGACTTACAGTGAGCCCACATGTACATGACTTACAGTGAGCCCACATGTACATGATTTACAGTGGGCCTACATGTACATGACTTACAGTGGGCCCACATGTACATGACTTACAGTGAGACCACAAGTACATGACTTACAGTAAGCCCACATGTACATGACTTACAATGAGCCCACATGTACATGACTTACAGTGAGCCCACATGTATAAATATGTATAATGTAAGTTAATTACATGATTTACAGTGGGCCCACATGTACATGATTTACATTAGGTTAGTAACTTGTACTTGATTTACGTTGGGTTCACTTGTACTTGACCAACTTTTAGTTAACTTATACTTGACTTACTTTCAGTCTTTGAGTTATACTTCTCATTGATTTGATTTAGGTTAATTAACTTGTACTTGATTATCGTTGGGGTAACTTGTACTTGATTTAAGTTAGTTTAATTAAATTATACTTTGTTTAAGTTAGATCAATTAACTTATGCTTGATTTAAGATGGGTTTACTGTGTTGAGTACAGCGTTATGTTGCACAAGAAATCTGGGATTTAAGGAAATTTGAGTTCACATATCTGGTTCCTTGTAACCTTTCTAAACTAGGTATGATTTCTACTGAAATCTTTGCCACTTTATATGGGTTTGCATTTCAACATTTAAAAAAAATAAATATGTATAATGTAAGTTAATATCCTTTGATATACAGTGCTGATGTAAGAACAAAATATAAGGGAAACATATCAATCTTTATGTTTAATTGTTTATAATAACGGTCAACAAATCACACCATTTACATCAGAGAATAAAAAAATGTTCTGGAATATCTGACGAAAGAAATTGAACAGCCACTATAATGAACAAGGTGTTTTTACAAAGTGTATTATAACAAGACAAATAAAACATCACCAGTTTCCTTAATAGACAGGGTCTGGATAAGACAGGTCATCACTGAAAGTATAGGTGTTATGCTCTCTTACGTTCTCTGCACCCCTGATATATGAATATGTCATGATAAAATTGAAGGCTCTGTCGGCACCACCTTGTGGATGATACAAGTAAAGTAGTTTGATCCTTTGACGTACATCAAACAAATCACTCGACAAGGTATAGCTGTAATATTAATAGGCTTTGAAGTCAGATATCACTTCTCTTTAACCTCAAAGTACAGGTATCAGGCTAGCTATTGGTCAGTTTTGTGTCGCCTGCAACGCGAGGCGACATATTGGTATTATACTTTGTTAGCATCTGTCGTCGTCATTGTCAGTTGCGTTGTCCGAAACAAGGTTTCCGTGTGAACTTGAGTACCCTTGGGTTGATTGAACTCAACCTTGGTACACATATTGCATACCATTATAGCTCAGACGAGTTCACATTTCAGAAGTTTACATGCATTTTTGGTGGAGTTATGCCCCTTTTATTGCCAAATATGGGCATTGTGTAGTAAATGCAAGAACTTTTTTATTTTTTTACTAATTCCTCTCAAATTTGTTACGGTAATGCTAGAAGCAATAATGTTCAGCATATATTACCGTTTTTTCTGGGAATTACAACTTTCGGCGTTTTGGCATAGCAGGCGACACATCCACTCCTGTGGAATTCTTATACCTGAAACCTATCAAATAGCTGAATTGGTGCCTTCAATTTTGACATGACTTATTCCAGGGGTGCACAGAATGTAAGTGACCGGCTTAACCCCTGGAAGATCGAGGATAAAGACAGGATAGAAACATTTATAATTTAAGAGAGGAAATATGGGACCAGCTGTCACATTCACTATAAAGAGGTATTTGATTGAGACAGGTTAACTGTTTATAATTTTCAATAAATTTAATTAAATATTACACGAAAAAACTCCATACTTAAAATAATTTGATCTAGTATGCTTTAAATCTTCATTGCTGAAATGTTTCAACATAAACAATGGTTCTATTGTTGTCAAATGGTTGTACAGTGTATATAGAAATAGGATTTTAACAAACTACTAATATTTTAGAATGAGTCATCTAATTGATATAGTTCTATATTGTACCTACTAATCATAATCATTATTGACTTTTCAGTCAATGTAAAAAGATCTGTGATACTTCATTAATTTTCAAACATGTCTTTTGTTGTTTTTTTGTTATGTAATCAGAATAGAGTTGAGACAAATTGCCACAAATATACAATAAATCAAGTATAGTGTATGTAAAATTTGATTGAAGATGCTCAATGTGATTGGGGATTCTGACAGCTTATATTAATTGACAGTTTATTTGTTGCTAACAACTTGTTACTGTATGCCCCCAATGTTTCCATGTGTACATATCACCCACCTAGCTCTCACCTTTCACCCTTCGCGCACCCAATCAAACACTCCCCCAGCTTCGATCCAACTTCCACTCCACCTACTCTAATATAAACATAAATAAACTAAATCATGATGATGTTGTCCACATTATACATAAAATATACATCAGAAAGTGCTCTTTCCTCCTATTTGGAAAAACATAATTTAATGTATAATAAACTCTGTGTAGCGCATATATGTCAAATTGTTTGAATAACACATATGTTTTTTATAATAAAAGAAATCAAATGAATAATTCATTAATTATTAATCTGCATCCAGGAATATTGGTATATTTTTCTATTTTGCTGTGAATTTTAACTACAGGTTTATATGATACATGTTTGTAAAGTGGAGCTTGACAATGATGATTTATAAAAACAAAATGGGGAATTTTACTATCATAATGTTGGTTATCAGGGCTTTCACGACTGCGGGAGTCTATTTAGCAGTATTTGTAATTTGTACTCCGTACTTGATGGTACTTCTCATGAAACCTGTCACCAGCGTTCTCAACTCTTCATTATCATGTCAAACATGCATTTTATAAGTCATTTTTGCAATTTTTTTTCATTTTATGGCAATAGTCTTACTGTGTCATTTCTATGATTGATGTTTACAAGAGATATGTTTTGTGTATGATCGTTTTTGATATCTTGATATATATCCTTTGAATAGCAAGTCAATAAAATATATTCATACAGTATTTCAATGGTTACTAGTGTCATGTTCTACCATTCGTGTTATTGTTTACACGGGAGACCTTGGTGTATCTAATTTTGGAGAGATGGAGTCGGGGACACTGGGAAGGACCAGGGTGGGGGTGAGGGGGTTTGTACTGTTCACTGCACAAAACACTTTGAATGTATTTTTTATTTTTTCATTTTCATGAAATATAATCAGATGGAGAGATTAAAGACTAACTTCAGTTGGTATGAAGTATTCTTAGGCCAAATTAATTCTAGTTTGTATAAAATGAGGAGGGAGTGTGGCAGTAGAACAGGGCTCAATTAATAGGGTAAATGTGAACTTCTCTCAATGAATAATGTACTCCCTTAAGATGTTAGTATGAAAACGGAATTAGATTAGATCCAAGTCCGTGGTATGACACATCCCCATAATGGTAGGGCAGAGAGGCGGGGTCAAGTGGATTTTGTTTGGGTAATGATCTTCAATATAATATACAGGGTTCATAGATTTTGAGTTCCTTTGGTATGAAGCATACCAGGTCATAAAGGTCTAAAGTATATCGAGACAGTTAAATTACCTATAATACGAATGTCATTTACAAGATTCTAATGAACAGTGTAGATGACTGCGCTAGAAAATGGACAAAACGAGTACTTGCGAAATTGGAAAATTAGGTCCATCATTCTAAAATGAATGAACAGCTTGAAATCCAAGTTGAAAACCAATCACAAGTCTGTACTTTTTCGCCATGATGTCCAACCACACAATGATTTCAATGTGGTTGTGTCGGCAGACAAAACATTTTAACAATTTCATCGATGTCTGCAAACACTTTAAATACTGCTTGTTTAAAGACACATACTTCCTTAATAAACTTAATTATAAACTTTCCAGCCTTTTGAATGCGGTAATACCAGCTATTCCCGCTTCTTTATAACAATCGTTCCAAATACATGTACATTTTAATTTAAAATAAATAGGATATGTACCTGCTCAATTGCATTCGATTTCGATTTATTTTATAAACACCCGTTTTATTGCTGGCCCTGCTAGCTGACAATATTCAAGCTTCTTTACACTATGCTTGGTACCATCAAATCAGGATAACAGTCGTATTGTAACAGTGTTTATCCCAGAAGTGGAATTAATAGAAAGTGAACTAGCACGACCTCAGAAAGATATTTTGGTTAATGAAACAACAAGAGAATAGCGAAATATCAATAAAACCGTTATTCAAACTCGAACATCGAAATCGATAACACTCGGGCAAAATATAGACAAGGGAAATATTTACACGGAAACTCTTTAAAAGGTACAAGAACAGGTGTTCCGGAAGGGTAAGTGTCTTCTTCATCGACGACACCCGCCATGTAAATCCAGGACAAATCAATATCACACAAGGATATAGCAATTTCTAAATGAGATCGTGATGACGACCATTGACCTTGCCTATAGCCTTCATCAAACTGCAACTATGGAAACCAAGATTGTCTGTCAGCAGTCGACATTTACCGAGGAAATTAGGATATTCAGAGCAAGCTCTCGAATACCAAATCAAGTGCGACATGTAAATACTTCAGGAAGCAGTGATATTACTATTATGAAAGAGAAAGTTCACGATCGGTAAATCAAAAACGTCATGTCTATCGTATTGCATATCAGCGAGACGTCAATGTTGATTATGTGATAAGTAAAAATTCAGGGAAAGCGGCAGAAGCAGAACAAACTGTATTGTCCTTGATTTCAAGCTCAGGAGGGCGTATACGATCGACGTGGACAATGACTTTCGTCAGACAGCACATCGTCGATGTATCTGAAAGTGAAATTTCAGCGCTTGGTATAATTTATGTCACAAGTCCCGATAAGCTGTTCACGAAATTCAGCCCCATGCGAAACAAAAACATGTCAGACAGAAGAAGGGCAAAGTTTGTTCCAATAGGAATGTTTAGAGTCTGCTGGGAAATCTTACCACTCAAAGATTTAACTAAGATATTATCGACAAGGAAATCATTATTTTTACAATTTCTTCATCGGTATGTTTCAGTTTAATAAGAAAACAGAGGCGTTCCTTCAGTTGGTATGAACTTTGGTAGTGCAAAAAGTCGAAAAGTCCAATGTTCTGTTAGAAGAATCATTGTTGAGGTGAGTTCGTCCTGATTGATCAAAAAGTCTTAGGAATTCTTAAAAATCCACATTATATGAATGCGTTTTCGGAATATGTAGTTTCACAATACGACTTCAGAAATCTTGATAATGGATTAGTTGAGCAACTAGCAGAGCTATCGGTAAAACGCTTTTAGTGAGATTCTTGTTTTGATGTTTCATAATCAAATACAAACAAGGCAGGTCCATACCCCAATCATTGAAGGTTATTATGGAAAGATGTTAATACGGAAGTAAGATAAGCTAGTATTTCGTCTTTCGAAAAACTCGAAA
Organism: Mizuhopecten yessoensis; assembly: GCF_002113885.1. Lineage (NCBI taxonomy): Eukaryota > Metazoa > Mollusca > Bivalvia > Pectinida > Pectinidae > Mizuhopecten > Mizuhopecten yessoensis. The sequence goes on from NW_018408441.1 coordinate 747,673, forward strand.
ATATATAGCAGGTATTTTTGGTTATCAGCCTAGTTCTTTTTGCAAATAAGGGATGCAATAGTTTTTGCAGACAAAGATTAGGTTAATACTATTTTAATGATTAACTTGATGATTTGACCTATTCTGAATCCAATTCAGCGTGCTTTTATTTGGCCCATTGTTTGGCGTTGTCATTTCGAACCCATTTGACTGGACTACTGCAAATTATATCATTATATATTTACGGAAAAAAGGTTCTATTTTGGTCTAGAACGAGTAAATTGCATAGATAGCAAAGTTTTAACCTCATAGCAAAGTAGACCCCGCTCTTAATTTTTTAATAACTTGTGAACCATTTAATACCACTTGTTCAAATAAACACACCACGATCTATTATTTGGCTGGTCTGGAAGGTGTACAGTTGGTACCAGCCTATTGTTTGTACCACCTTGGTCATTTGTTTGGCTGTTCAGTTAGGGTAGGTACAATATTAGAAACAATCATTGTTTGTACCACCTTGATCATTTGTTTGGCTGTTCAGGTAGGTACAATATTAGGAACAGCCTGTTGTTTGTACCACCTTGGTCATTTGTTTGGCTGTTCAGGTAGGTACAATGTTAGAAACAATCATTGTTTGTACCACCGTGGTCATTTGTTTGGCTGTTCAGGTAGGTACACTATTAGGAACAGCCTGTTGTTTTTACCACCATGTTCATTTGTTTGGCTGTTCAGGTAGATACACTATTAGGAACAGCCTGTTGTCTTTACCACCATGTTCATTTGTTGGGCTGTTCAGGTAGATACACTATTAGGCACAGCCTGTTGTCTTTACCACCATGTTCATTTGTTGTGCTGTTCAGGTAGATACAATATTAGGAACAGCCTGTTGTCTTTACCACCATGTTCTTTTGTTGGGCTGTTCAGGTAGTTACAATGTTAGAAACAATCATTGTTTGTTCCACCGTAGTCATTTGTTTGGCTGTTCAGGAAGGTACAATGTTAGAAACAATCATTAAAAATACCACCGTGGTCATTTGTTTGGCTGTTCAGGAAGGTACAATGTTAGAAATAACTCATTGTTTGTACCACCGTGGTCATTCGTTTGGCTGTTCAGGTAGTTACAATGTTAGAAACAATCATTGTTTGTACCACCGTGGTCATTCGTTTGGCTGTTCAGGTATGTACAATGTTAGAAATAACTCATCGTTTGTTCCTACGTGGTCATTTGTTTGGCTGTTCAGGTAGGTACAATGTTAGAAATAACTCATTGTTTGTTCCTACGTGGTCATTTGTTTGGCTGCTCTGGTAGGAACTATGTAAGAAAAATATCATTGTTTGTACCACGAAGGTCATTTGTTTGGCCGTTCAAGTAGTTACAATTTTAGGAACAACTTGTTGTTTGTACCACCATGTTCATTTGTTGGGCTGTTCGGGTAGATACACTATTAGGAACAGCCTGTTGTTTGTACAACCATGTTCATTTGTTTGGCTGTTAAGGTAGGTACAATGTTAGAAATAACTCATTGTTTGTTCCACCGTGGTCATTTATTTGGCTGCTCTGGTAGGAACTATGTAAGAAAAATATCATTGTTTGTACCACGAAGGTCATTTGTTTGGCCGTTCAAGTAGTTACAATATTAGGAACAACTTGTTGTTTGTTCCCCCACGGTCCATTGTGTGGCTGTTCAGGTAGGTACACTGTTAAGAACAGTCTATTGTTTGTACCACCACTGTCTATTGTTTTGGATGTTGTGGTTGGTACATTATTAGGATCAGTCAGGTGTTTGTACCACCACGGCCAATTGTTCGGCTGTCCCGGTAGCAACACTGTTAGAAACAGCCTGGTGTTGTCACTGCTTTCATATAATAACAAATCATGCAATACTCCTGGTAGTTAAACTTAATCAGCATTTATTACGATACATTAAAAAGGTATTTTCAGTCTAACAAAACACGAAGTTTGATATTTTTGTTTTTGATGATTTAAGTATGGATAGTCTATACAAACTCGATCAAGTTCAGAAAAATATGAAATTGCCGAGGAGTGATATATCCTATTGAGTGCGTGATAGCTATGACTGTAACGAGAAACAGGTTATGAGATAATATCCTGTAGTTGGTGTTTTTGAGTCCGCGTATACTGAAATATAAACTTTTCTAAGAACACCACGTTGTTTACACGTACATTGTATTTCCAAGAAACAAGTGTTCACCACAGATTTAATTTTTAAAGCTTTTAATACGTAGCAATACTAGTAAGTTACATTTAAGAGTTTGTACATAAACATGAATCATATGTATAACGAGATCCTGTCCAAAACAGAATTCACTGTATGGAACAATGGTATACACAGATTGTTAATATCAATGAAATGTTTACTATATTTCCTAGAAGTATTGTTACATGTTCTGTTTCTTATTTTGAATTGACTTTATTTATTATAAAAGATGAACATAACACATAAGCACCCAGATGATTGCTCCTTTAAAATTTGGTTATAGATACATTATGCCAGAAATGAATTACACTGCATCTACAGCTGTAAAAAAAATATCAAATTTCCAACTGATGTACGCGATCATATACTAAGTATCTAACTGTTTTTATTTTGAAAGTGTTTTGTGTTTATAAAGCGTTCATTTCTCAAGAGGTTTTTGTACAATGCTAAAAAAAACATTCATATTATTTATTATACTGGAAACACAAATTATTGAACACACAGTGTATGACACACCAATTAAGTACTCCTTTATCCATTCCTCATGAGGCAGACAGAGGATGTCTGAGTCCCCACTTTCCATCAAAAAATGGATCGCTTGCATAAAAAACAATCCGTCGTGATGCAGTTAAATAGAAAATTCTAATTCTGCAAAATAATCTTCTGTTTTAATTTCCCTAAAATATTATATACCGAGTAGAAGAAACAGCATAACCAGAAAATGATTGAAGTCTTTAAATTTGAGCTTACTTCTTTTACGCTGGGTACTGAGACAGCCAGTCTTAAAAAGTATTTAAAAATATTCCTTTTCAATTAACTTTTGTTTTACCTTCAAATCCTTGCCTTTCCCGAAAATTTTATAGAACGACTTCGGGTAGTACTTTCTTAAAATAAAATGAAATAAAATCCAACATACTTTATATTATAAACCTGATACTCTGTCTAGTTTCATAATTTTCACATATTATATGCGCCTTTTATGGTAACTAGTACATTATGGATTCCTTCTAATTTGAAAAAATAAACGTTTTCTTCACGTTTATGATTTCTTTAACGTTTTCCACAACTAGCATTTAACCAAGGATTAATGCACACTACCATAATTAGTACGCTACCCAAATTGGTACACGGTCAGAAAATGGTTTGAACTCTACTTTTAAATTAAACACATGTATGTGAATTGTCCTGTGATGGTCACAAATTGATGTACTAAACATGGCTAAACATAGAAAAACGGATGAAATCTCATACCGTGTTTAGCGTTCTAATTTTAAAAACAAATTACTTGAATCAAAATATTTCCTTCTTATGAACAACCATGAACAGTTTTTGTCATAAATCAAGAAACTTTTCAAATACAAGATCTCGACTTTTCAATATCATAGAAAAAAACTGACCTGATTGTACCAATGGTGGTAGCGTGACGTCATCTCTACACCGCTGAAGGTTGTACATGTACATTATGAGACGTATGGCTAATTACAGTTTGTAAACAAAAAGGTTGAACACTGACCTGGCTATAACATTATCACTAAACGTACCATACATTGTGGATTAAAATCATTAGGTCACCACAAAACATACATTTCATTAATGTGATCACCTATTAATTTGAATACCGATATTGTGATGAATGTACATATCGTAATCCTACCTTCACTGATTTAGCATATTATTCAGATTAGATACGTTGATCTNTTCAGTAATAAAATCTGTCCATGATATTTGATTACAAATTCATTAAATTCCCTCAGCTCATTTTAAATACAACGATACTTCCGCTCCTACCAATATCTTGTGCAATTATTTCTATGGGGAAAAACATCTACCAAACGCTTACTATAACTTCCAATCCAAAATTCATATGAATTACAAAATTAAAATTATATAGCCTATTTACAAATTCCTAACTATTCATTTCTCATTCCACGATATCGATGTTCAGCTTTCATCACTTTCCCAATAACGTTCGCGTGATGCAAGAGATGATGTCGGTGATGACACCCCTGTTTGTCTTGATCTTATTTTAGGACGAGTATCAAATTCAAATTTTAAGAAAAAAGATGCCATGAACGCTAGTAGCCGACGCCAATAATACTATTGTCCGTGGTAGCTATGTTTCTTACGTCACCCGAAAAATCGTTCCACGCCATTGTACATGTGGTCATGTGACGTTGGTGCATCATTTGAAGCTTGGCTGACTATTTGTGTTTGTTGGTTGAGACTGAGCGAGCTCTCCGTGTCCTTGCGTCGGTTGAGGTTTAAAGGACTGCCCAGAGCCTCGATTGGTTTGAGGCTGAGAGGACTTGTATGTGATGTGGTTTGAACGGTTGTCCATGCGTAGGTTACTGGTAAGCTCATGTCAATCAGCGGTCACCAATGGTGTTGCCGTAGGTGCCTGTCATCGATCGTAAGGAGACATATCACGCCCCTGACCAGACTATCTAGTCGGTGTAGGCGAGGAATTTATATGCTGTTTCAATTAATGCGGTCCTCCTTCAGCGTACTTAAGTTCATAGAAGGGCCATTTGACGCGATAACTGTAAGAATTATTGTCCCAATGTATATCTCCACCCGCCTCGGTATTCTCCAGATCACCTTGGCCACTCTGGTAATCGATGTAGATTTTCCAGTTGAGGTAGAGTTTATCTGTGATAAGTTTGATGTCATACCCAAATAACCTATAATGTTTCATGTCCGTCCTTAACAACAGCCACAAAATGTTCGCTTATTCCGAATCTCGTCCACTTTAACTTATTAGCACGATCCAACGAGTTTGGCGGTCCGAATTGTAGAGAAACCATGTAGCTAGTGGTCACATCACCAAGTGCTTAGATAAGTTAACATTCCTGAATTCACCTCCTAAGTCTATACCAAGTTGTTAACACAAATGTCTTTAAACCTGACTTCAGTATCCTCACCATGAGACATGAAATATTTCACCGAATTATCATTTTACGCACTTCTTTTCGAAAATCAGTGTCAAATAAGCTATATATAATCGGGTTTACTAAATAATTTATTATAAAAACAATGTAACCAATTCTAAACCTAACGATATCGGTATCTGTTTTGGTAGGCCATGGGCTCACAACTAAAATATCCAATAGTATGATTACAAACGTTGGAATAAAACACACACCATAGGCGAATGTTATTATGAAATATTAGAGACACCCGGAACCCTCTTTTCTGTACTTTCTGGGACACATGGCGTTTGAGTGTATTGAGTGCGTCCACCGAAGTCCTTTCCGTATTGCTTGCAATAGTGTCGAAATCTGAGCACGATGTTTCACCGGTAAACTCGCGACCATTAACGGTGCGTCGCGCTTTCCGAAGTCTCATCTGGCGTAAGGTGTAACCGATACAGGCATAGAGTATACAAAGGAAAACCAGGTTGCTGCTACTAATTATCGATATAACGCAAATATAAATGAGTGACGCCATGTAAGAACCTCTAACGTCAATGGAACCACAGTACTGACCGGTTATATTTATAGATGTATTACGCACCTGTGACGTTCCAAATGTTACAAAACAAGGAACGCTCATCGCACAGGCTAACACCACAACTAGCATGATGCCGATCCATCTTTTTCGTTCAGACATCTGAATTTTGAACGGTCGGCATATCTTCTGAAACCTTTGTGCTGCTATAACTGAAAGCATCAACGCAGAGCTACTTGAAAAAAAGAAGCAAAGTGCATACATCCATTTACAAAGCATGTCGCTTGTAAACAGTACTGGACTGTAGTTTATGAGTAAAGCAGCGACACAACTCCCCAAACATGCCAACATATCACTTCCAGCAAGGTACGGTATGAAGAAGCGACCGTCTGTTGTGTGACGAAATCTAAACTTATAAATGTAAATGACAAGAATGTTTCCTAGTAGACACACAGTCAAATACACAAAGAGAAGTACACTATGAGGTAATAGTGCTCCGCGTAACCTCTCATTCCATTGGATGAGCAGTTCCTCCTCTGATGGTCCTGTCTGGTTCATTTTCGAATGGAACCGTGTAGTTCTCGCAAGAAGAAAATGTCTGGGTCAACGATTACCCTCTTGTGATGTATTCTATATAACCTGTCTTTGGCAATGTCAGTTACACGGGAATATAAAGATTTAGTTCAAGTATAGTTCTGGTTGACATATCAAGGTAAAGACAGCCGTCTGTACACTAGGTTATATAAATTGTCCTTAACTAAGCTCATGTCATGCCAATCGTGTGTTTTGCTGCTGCACAGGGAACACAGTAACAGTACAATTCAGCGAAAACAGGATATGCACATCATAGTTTACGAGTCAAGTACTGTACTTTCTTTTTCCTGTTGCTGGTCCGTTGCAGATATGCATATATTATTCATCGAACAGAAATGAAATCATGTTTAGTTTGTATGATATTAATAGTAATATCAAAGTGTTACTTTTTACACAAGCAATGTACGTATTAAACGTGTCGCAACGACTGGTCCATTTGTTAAGCTATGACTGGGACCAGTCGGTTTTGAAACGTTGCGACACGTTTAATACGTACATTGTTTGTGTAAAAAGTAAACATTTGATATCACATATTTCCAAACTGATGAATCTGTTATAGTTATACATTATAGTATTTTTGATTAAAGAAGTCATGTTACGTTAATGTTTTGTAAATTTCATCTTCTGAAATAGAAGAATTCCGGCTAAGCATTTTCTTCGCCCAAAAGAAAATGTCACTTAGAACAGGCTAATGAGGAAAGAAAATTGGTGACTGTCAGACTTAATCGCCCCTTTCGTCATTTAGTTCAGTAGAAAGGTGTAACAGAATATATCATAGAATTAGGAAGTGAGGTGACCCTCGTTATCGGGATGGAGGTTAATGTTATCATAGAGTTTGTAAGTGAGATGACAGTTATTGTTATTTTGTAGATACATGCTATATATATTTTGGTAGTGAGGTGATTATCATTGATATGTTGTAGGGACATGCTATATATATTTGGGTAGTGAGGTGATTAGTATGGTCATACTGAGGATATAAATACATTTTTGTAACAGCTTGAGTATAAGGTAACCATTACCGAGTGTTGTACCTGTCAGGAAGCTATATCCCATATATTCTGCTACCTTAACAGGGTCTATAACAGAGCATTAATGAAAATGAGACAGTTGGAGAGACCATACAGAAAACTGACAACAATCAATAAAGTTAACAGTGGTTGCGAACAACAACCCGAAGAGGTCAATCGAAGTGAGACTTGACTCTATCCGTAACGGACTAGGAACATCATTGTACAGCACATGCTTTTTGTCTATTGTAAGTAGGTCATTGACACCTGCAGAGTATCGATACAGTCAGATGGGGCGTGGGTCTCTAGAACATGTTAATAATAAGAGCCACATATTTCAGGTGATTAAACATCAAACAGGTGTAAAGATCGAGATATGAGGTCTGAGACTCCAGTCATATCATATATAGGCAGCATCAGATACGGTAACAACACAGAAGAGCAATTGCTGACTATTCACCCTGTCAAATTAAAAATAAAAACAAAGGATGAGATTGTAAAAAGTTGCGATAACTTTATTACGACCGGATCACTACCCTCTTCAGTTAGATGACATAAGAGACGCCATTCAACATAGCCGAACGTTAGCAAAGCCATAGACATGACCAGAAATGGACGAAGACATGACGTCAAATATTTCGGAAGGGGACCGTGGACATTGACATGGAGGAGTTAAGGACCATGAGGGTTGTGAGAGAAGGGCTTGCTGTTCACTTTGACCTCATTTTACTTCGAAACATTATATTGAACTTATTGCGTAACAACGAAATCAAACAATTATTATTGCTCATGAAGGATATCAGGAAATGACCAAAATGAAATCCTTAATACTCTTAGAATTATGGTTCCCAGTATTAACAGTAAGGTGGAAAATACAGTGAGGAATTGTACATCTCTAATATTATATCGAATTTGCAAACAGGAAACTTCTGTGATTGTCTCAACTTTTATTAATCATCTACTTATTACGCCAAGATGGCATTGGGCTAATGCCAAGGTTGACAGCTCCAACCAAACTCTTACGATGATGGTACGCGTACGGGCTGTCGTTAATGAACGCACAAATTGGCGGCTAGCTGTGTGGATTCCTATATAAAGCCACATCGCAGAGGACGACCGTTTGGTCGAGAACCAAGCTAACGCTAACCGTAAATTAAGTTCATTTAAAGTCCTTAAAAAGACGACAAAAGGAAGTATTTTATGAAGTCACGATATGATGTTGTCATAGTGACACAAGACGTGAGAGGCAACAGGCTTACATCAGTAGAGTCCGCACCCGACAACCATTACGGTCCGGAGAACAAGTCACCGTTAATGGTATTATAAGACAGTATCGCGTTTCAAGAAAGTTAGCCAATGTTCAGGAAAAGGTACAAAGTGAACAACAGCTTGATGAATAGACGGAGAAGTTCAAGGAGCACATTTTGTTAATGGTAGGCCAGTCCAACTGTAACATCAGACAATACCCGAAATGATGATCCCACTAAGCAGGACTAATAGAGAGAGAGTAAATTAAACACTCTACAAAGATACTAGTTTAAACAATATTTATTCAATAATTACATGTACAACAACAATAATACAAAAATACAATTAGTAGATAAATAGGAATCTGACAGCAAGCTCACAGCTTATGTAAGCCATCACCCTTTGTTTGGTCAGCATCCCTTAATATAACGAGTAATAGAGTAATGTTATTGAACATACAAATATGATAAATTAAGTTAATTAATATAAAGTCAAATGAATGAATAATTATTTTACCTAAATATTGTACTGAATTAGTTATTTTAATGACTACTAGTGTTCGCAGCACTATATTCCCAACTGGTCATCAATGTTCTGAGCTATCTAGTAAAATGTGTAGTTGTAGTCATTGTTAAAAGAACTATTCTCAGTGTGAAGACACTGAGTGATTTTTTTACAAAACGTTATAAACCGGAAACATCAAATGAATTTAGACCTTTTTCCCCCTCATAATTCATCAATGATATTATTTACAGACTGAATAAGCCAGTCAATGGAACACTCGATGCAAACATGTACTAACTACATGTACATAAGTTGTATGAAAAGTGTTACTCAACTCTTTAGTTATGTAGTAACCAGCATGGTCTGAAACTATGAGTTTGCCATCCATGAAAATGATCCTATATATCATATATTGTAATGAATAAACACCACAGTAATGTAAAACGAAAAGTGATCAATCAAGCTATATATTACTCTGATCAGAATGGAGAAGAAAAAAAAGAAAAAACCCATCTTAGATGTACAGACAAATATCTGTTTGTGATACCACTCTGGAATTTAGTCAAATATTATAAAAAACTATTGTTAAGTACAAAAGGATATATATACAACATTATATATACAGCATTTGATATAGCGCCCTATCTAGCTAACACAAGCCACTCTAACGCGCTTTACAGTACATAGATATACAATTAATACAATTAGCATATACATTAATTAATTCAATTTTGAGGAATTCGCAGGCGCTGCCTTATCAGACCCTAACTTCTAATCCTATGCCACCTGGCTAATATCTCCCTATGTATGTATGCCTGCGTGTGTGCTGGAAATGTATTATGTTCTGTTTTGTAATGGGACCGTGCTTCCAACGGCATTTTTTATAGTGCCACCTCACTTGAATGCTACAGCACAGATACCGCAACATCCACCCCAGACCATGTTATACTCCACCTGGGTTGTTTGAGTTGTGTGGCCAGGAGAAAAACACTTTCTCTGATATTCAATGCGTACGACGACTTTGAGGATCGAACGCCGGCCCTCTGCGTGGAAGGCCGAAGCGTTAACCACTCGACCAATCCGCCGAGGATGATGATGTACATGGTTAACTATCCTAAATTCGTTTCTTCCTTAGTTTCATTTTAACGGGCGATATAAACATGCTATATCACGTTTGTGTAAGGAAACAATCTATGTTCTTCCCTATCATGGATATAAACCGGAAACGACCAATGGTAAACACTTGGCCATCATGAATGGTTTGTACTTTAATAGGCGAGTGTATGATAGACGTGGTGTGAAAATAGGCCAAATTGTTTTCCTGCCATTACGATTGACTCGTCGCGATGATCAGTGGACTGGGTTTTCCGTTTAATATTTTTATGATGACAAGATGTTATTTACAAGTATCAAGCTACAAAGCGATGATTTTATCATGTATATGTGTAATTTCCATAATTTCGAAGAAAAACACCTACACACTCAATAAAAATTGTAATATGCAAGTACATTGTATATATTATATTGATATATTAAAAAGTAAACAACCGTGATGAGGAAATGATAAGCGCGGAATGATATAACCTTTCGCACCACAGACACATACAGACACTCATTCTTTCCATACACCATAACACAGTGGAACCTCCTACCCAAAACAATCATCCAATCAGAAACACTAACATAATTCAGGACATGCACCACATATAACATAATCGAACAAATTCAAGACTTGCAACACAACTAACACTCACAGCTTTTAACCAGTTTTTATCCTATAGCAAATTAAAACAAAAACAAACAAAAACACTGTACATACATGTAACATAGAACTACAGCACAAGACCACAATTCCGTAATCGTCAATACTGACGGAGAAAGGGATGAAGAAGAAGATTACAGCATCCAACACGTGTGTACTTCTACTCTTTCTAAAAATTATAAATTATGTCGAAAATCCAAACCGTAACACTAAGTATTTATCAGCGGATAATGTGTTCAAAGTTTGATAAGAATGTTGTTTTGATTTAGCTCAGTACCCATAATGTCTCCTGTCGAAATTCGACCCCTGTCGAGGTGCCACATCTGATCTTGCAAGAAATATTACTCAATCCCAGTAACTTTATAAGACTTTGTTGGAATCTCACTCATTAGCGCTGTCATTTATACTGCCTAAACGGTTATGTATAGGGATTATATTTTTGTAACACCGTAGGGCATACGTGTATACATAGTAGCAAAATGTATTTAATTAGTTTTCATGCAGATTATGAGCCATCGGGATTAGCAGGCATGTACATGTGCTTTTTCAAATGATACAATAGCATAGTAAATGTTTTAAATAAATTGTAAGGACTTGTTAATGAGCTCATTCGTTGTTTGACACGAGCACTTAGTTTCGTCTGCATAAATTCTTTGTGAATATCGTTGAATGCTATGTTTCCTACATTCCGCCATTGTTTGCTGACTATAGCATAGGAAATTATAGGAACGTGGGTTTAGTTTAAACATAATTTATTTGAGAAATTAAAAACAAAAATGGAATGGGATTCAAGATATAAATAATCATCTATTGTTATTAATACAATTCGCAGTAAATATTGTACAGTATTGATATTTATACATAAAGATAACATTGAGTTATTATACATTTCTTAGGAAAATCTTTTGGGACTTGTGAAAACCATGGTTACCACATCAAAAAACGCCAAAAAATGCAAAAAAAACATGATTTTTAACCCAAAATTTGACCCACGCAACTAGTAATGTTTTTTCTTAAAATCTGTCTTAAATTAAATATCACCTACTCGGTCACAGATACTCACGTTTTAGCATGGGTCGTCAACCTAGATTTTTCACAATATTTACACATGTGCTGAGTACAAAAATAGACTACATAAGAAGCTAGCTTTTGTTGTGTAGACACAGATTAGTAAATGGCCAAAAATGTAGTCTCAAGCCAAATTCAAATATGTATTCTTTTTAAATGTGATGCCCACATAGTTCAATTCATCATGTATATGCCAATTTTAGAGCTGTTTTTTTTTTATACTTTTGATACATGTTATATTACAGGGGTTATGCATTGTACAAAAATATTACCCATGGCCACCGTACGCTACTGTACACTGCTACCTATGTATATTGCATTATTGCATTAAATAGATTACCAAATATTGAAGGCATAACAGTAAAATATAGAGAAAATTATTCAATATTAAAAATGAAGTCATATTCCAATGCTTACCGAGATATTAAATTGGTTTATTTTATCTTTGAAAATTGAATTCAAACGACAACTAAAATTAAAACCTATGAACGCTTTCTTTTAGAATCGAAACAATGAAAGAAAGTACATGTAAGCATACCAGGTCTCGTGTAATTTGCGTTTTGTAAAACGCACAAACGTGTACGCAAAGCAAAATCTCTGGAAACTGTAATAGTTTTCTGTTTAAATCCAGTTAATGCGTGATAGCATTATGTGTTAACAAAATTTGATACTTGGTCGTTGAACATCGGATATTCTTATCACGTATAACAGTTTTTATTAACAATTTCACTCGAATTTTGTGTATCAAACCAAGTATCTGTACAGTCTTGTGCCGTAGTCGAGTCGCATTCCTTTGTCTGTAACATTATAACTTATAGTTCCTGCAATCTAATATGCTTATCTCGATCAGTACTATTAACTATAATATTTTCCAAAATTAATTACGTTTAAAAACTTCTTATATCTATCGAATGAAGATATATAGGAATTAAATCACAATAGTATATCCTAAAACATATTAGAGAGCCATGCGATTATTTCCTTCCTCAGTGTCGGGTCGAATAATCCATATATTATTGGGTTAACAATGTTGTTAATAATGTATAAGGTATTAGCAGTTCGAAAACCCAGAGTCTCGGTGGTGGATTTGTCTTTCCAGTCATTTTTGTCTAGAGAACTACGTACTATCGCAATTATTGTTGGCGCATAGCATAATATATACACCAAAGTTACAACGAGAAACATTATCGAAAGTCTATTACCAGTCGTCCTCATCTTTCTTGAAAACTTTCCGTGTGACGCACTTGGCGGGGTCGAGCTTTGTGTCTCTGAAATGGTCGATGTCTTTCCCGTGCAACTTTCACTTAGGCCATCGGGGGATGAAGACTCGCCTATCGGTTTCAATTTCATACTCCTTCTGTACCTGGCACGGCCATATATGGTCTTCCCGATCATGACGTAGAGAGTACATAATACAAAAAGGTTCCCAACGCACATCGTCAAGACCAACAAATTGTACACAAATGGGAATACACTTGACCCCATCACCTTGACGGAAGCGCACACGTATCCAGTCACATTCAAGCTTTTGTTAGTTATCGGTGCTATTCCTGTAATGAACACACTTGGAATTGACAAAAGGAACACAACCAATAACGTGCACAACACACACAGTCTCTTATTTCTCAGGGTCATCCTAGGTTTGAAAGGTCGACAGATTAACTGGAATCGCTGGACGGCAATAATCGTCAGCATCAGTGATGAAGAAGATGCCGCAAACTGGCTCAACATGAAGAAACTTTTACACAAAGCAGCGTTTGTGTAAAGAACGGGATTGAAATTAACAATAAGATTCGCAGAAGAACAAATCACAGAGGCCATGGCGTCTATGCCTGCCAGGTACGGAATGAAGAATCTCTCATCAGATGTCTGCCGAAACCTGAACTTATAGATGTAGATGATCGCTGAATTGCCGAGAATTCCCAACACAATATAAATAAAGAGCATAATGGTGTTTGGAAGGAGATTCATGGCCCTGTGGCTGTTCAACTGGCCAAGTATATCTTCTGGGACAGTCGAATTATCCATATCGATAGGCCTCCTAATCGGCTCGCTCGGGTATGTAACAAGCAATTGTCAACTAACGTATATACATATATCCAGATATCTCACATACTGCGGGGTTTCTCTGTATTTCTTGTAATAAGTTCAAGGAATGTGCGATAAATGAATAATATCGGATGTGTATCAGAAGGTACTTCACGTACCACTTACGCCTGCACTGAACATATTGATATTGTTGCGTAAAGAGATCACTCATCTCACCTCATTTCCCCTTCACTCCTACATTTTATGCAGGATGTCAACAGGTTCTTGACATATTACAGTACACAACTAATTTCCTTGCTTTCTAATCCTATCTCGCTGTAAACATTAAATGTTATATGCAACATAAGCGAAATATGGTCAAATTCAAAGTTGGCTGCATTGAACGTTAAATATATCCAGCCACAAGCGAGAAAAAGGATCGATATAAAACAGAAAATCCACAATATGTATACAAAAACAGTGTGCATGTTGCGTAACATTTCTCTGAATTTTAAACTATGTATATCCATGTTTTTTAAGGATACACAGTTCCTCGTCCTCCCTACCACGAATATAAAACAGGAAATGACCAAATATAGACACTTAAAGCCATCATAGGTTTGTATTTTATAGACGAGTGTGGAATAGACATGGCGTGGTTAAAGTGTTTTACCAAGTGATGTATTCTGGTATCGATAGTATTGTCCTCTAATTCTATTTACAAAAATCCTATAGTCATGTATGTGCTCGATTTTCATTACGCCACACAGTACTTAGAAGAAAAACCATTTCTTGTAACACTCACACACACACACACACACCAGAACACACACATACATATTTTACTGACATAATTTCCCCTTTGCAATACCTACTTCACGGTAAACAGATAACAAAAACAAAACAAATTATTGTTTCGAACGATACTCAAGATAATGCTGATCTGTGAGGGATCAAAAAAATAAAAACCCTGACAATTGTAAACATATTACATGTTGATGGTTCAAATAAAATAACCTTTACTAGATGCTGGAATGTCCGTTTTTGAAACTTGACTACAAAAAAGGAGTGTTAATTTCATAGTCAATATAAAAATAGACTTTCTAGATCCTTGAGAAAAACTGACCATGATATCACCAGAAGAGAAAATTGTTCTTACAAAAAAACCAATTCAAATTGAATGATATGCAGGGTTGCTGTAGCCTTGATGGTCATAGCTATTTATTGTTGAGCAGTGGCATGATTCATAATATGCACATTATGAAAAATATCTAATTTGAAATTAACCAGTACCCTAATCTTTATTTTGAAATTGAGTGGGTTTTATGCAACTTCCCTTCTGTTTCAACAGTAGTTCGAACAAAGGAAATCAAGCTTGTCGGTCCCAAGTTTCAACAACGAGTCGTATCAGGACGAAAAAGCTGTATCCTGTAGTGTCACTCATTTTTGGTTTACTGTATCTATTACAAAATTTATAAACTGCATTTACATGCGCGTGGGTGTGTGTGTGTGTGTATGTGTGTGTGTGACAAAGTTCACACGTCTTAGAATTAAAGAAAATACAAGAGCATCAACTAAACAGTAATTCAAAATCAAAATATATCACATCAGGACAAAATATAGACAAAGGAAAGACTTACAAGGAGACCATTGAAAAAAAGAAAAGATCATGGGTTCATAAGTGAGAAATGGTAATCGTTTTCTGCTTCAATGATAACACATCCCATGTAAGTCAAGGTCAAATCATAAATAATGCCACTTCTTCCAAGCTAAGATAGACAGTCATCAGTCGAAATCTGTCTCAGTAATCATGATATATGGACCAAGGTCTTGAATACCTAATCAATCACTTCATGTTAACACCATAAGTTGGGAAAGCAGAGATTAACTTTCAAGAAAGTGAAAATCGAACAATCACTCTTATCGAACAAGCTGAGCAGTTAGCCGTCCATGCTGATCATAGTGTAAGCAAATTCGAAGCAAGTTATGTTTAAAGCAACTTCTATAAACTCAAGTAGCCAAATGTCTCGATTTAGTTGAAATACGCTGATAAAACGTGAGATGTACCGTTCAGCACCTTTTTATATTCAAACTCTGACAAAGTAATTTAAATTGTAGATGACTATTGTTCACGCCCAGTAACCATATCTCTGTTTCAAGTTCGGTTATAACAGAACAAGGATAATAATCCATAGCTCTGTCCCCGGTACCCAAATAAACCTTATTTAAATTATACCCCTTGAGAGCTAAAATCTCAACATTAGCAAGCAAAATTTGAAAAGCACTTATAAAACCCACAATGTCAACAGTAGAAGACAACGTGATCCGAGGTGACATCAAACCAGAAGGAAACAAATCCTGAATAACTGTCCATAGATGGAATGAGAAGAGGAAACATTGCGCAATTATAGGAAATAGATCTCAACTCAAACGACAATGATAAGCACCGATAACCTAAGACGACATGCACATATATTTTTATCCATAATAGACGCTGCGGAATATCAGTAGGAATTCCAGTAAAGAAACATGAAATTCTTCGTCTTAAATTGGTGCATTTAGGATATAAAATGCTAAATAAGAACTGATCAGCAGAACGTTATTCGATCCTAAAATAATCAAATGAATCCAACTAAGATAATGGATAATGTATGAATGTTAATACACAAATTCAAAGAAAAAAACATGTGATATTAACATTTTTGTGGAGAAAGCAGAAATGATATTGACCATACGTTAGCATAAATAACGAACACATTTAACAAAATAAAGGGTAAATGAAACAACATAAAAATAGTAGGAACTTGTTTGACACCATATACTAGAGTAGATACACATTCCTGGAAAGACATCGCCGAACAGAGGACATAGGTAATGAGATGAACGGCAGCAGATAACGTTTGGTTTCTTCAATGTTCAACCGAAGATGAAAACTCTACGACAACAACAACACAAAAACAATTCTGCAAGGGGCACGTCAATGCCATGTTACGAAAATATGCAGTAGAGGAGAATGACACTAAAATGATAAAAGAGTCAACAGATGGATAATATTATTATTAATTCATGAATTAAAGTTACGATGAATGAATCGGTGCACATATAGCTCCGGTCATTCATACCCGTCATGCCTGTATTTATTTTATATTTGTTTTTTTCTCAAATATGCTTGATCACAATAACATGTCCTAACAATTATTAGACAGCCATGCGATCATTTCCTTCCGTAGTGCCTTGTCGAAGAATCCATATATTATTGGGTTAACGATGTTGTTGATAATATATAAAGAATAAGCACTTCGAAAACCAACGATCACCAGGTTGGATTTCATCAGCCAAACATTTCTGTCCAGAGAATCCCAGACTATCACTATTAATGTTGGCACGAAACATACTATATACACTACAGTGATGACGAGAAACATGATTGACAGTCTGTTACCCGCCATCTTCATCTTTCTGCACGTCTTCCGGTGCGAACTGCTTGGTATGGCCGAGGTTTGTGTCTCTGAAATGGTCGAAGTTTTTCTCGTGCAGCTTTCATTAAGGCCATCGGAGGATGAAAGCTCAAACTTCGCTGTCGTCTTAACACCTTTTCTGTATTTGATACGGCCATAGATGGTCTTCCCAATCATGACGTAGAGGGTACATAATACAAAAAGGTTCCCAATGCAGATTGTCAGAACCACCAAATTGTACACAAAAGGAAATATATTTGATCCCATCACTTCGACGGAAGCGCACACGTATCCAGTCACATTCAATCGTGTGTTAGTTATTGGTGCTATTCCAGTTGTGAACAAACTTGGAATCGACGCAAGAAACGCAACCAATAAGGTGCAAAATACACTCAGTCTCTTATTTCTCAGGGTCATCTTAGGCTTGAAAGGTCGACAGATTCTCCTGAATCGTTGCACAGATATAATTGTTAGCATCAGTGCCGAGGAAGATACTGCGAATTGGCTCAACATGAAGAAACTTTTACACAAAATAGCATTTGTGTAAAGAACTGGGTTAAAATTGATAATAAGATTGGCAGAAGAACATATGACACAGGCCGTGGCGTCTATGCCCGCCAGGTATGGAATGAAGAATCTGTCATCTGACGATTGTCGAAATCTGAACTTATAGATGTAGATGACCGCTGAATTGCCGAGAAGTCCCAACACAATATAAATTAAGAGCATGATTGTATTTGGAAGGAGAACCATGGCCATGCGGCTGTTCCATTGATCAAGTAAATCTTCGGGGACAGTCGAGTTATCCATATCGATAGGCCTCGTAATCGGTTCGCTCGGGTATATAACAAGCAGTTGTCAACTATCGTATATACATATATCCAGATATCTCACACCCTGCGGGGTTTCTCTGTATTTCTTGAAATAGGTTCAAGGAATGGTTGACATACTACAGTACACAAGGAATGTCCTTGCTTTCTAATCCTATTTCGCTGTAAACATGATGTTGCGTCAAATTTATCTGAATTTTAAACATAAACAGTTCCTCGTTCTCCCTACCACGGATATTAAACAGGAAATGACCAAATATGGACACTTAAAGCCATCATCGGTTTGTGCTTTATTTAAGCATTGAACTGTTTATGTATGGTATTCAAAATCTATTTGAATGACACAGCTTTGCAAGCAAAAAATCATAATGCGCGCTTATCATAAATACCATACAAAAACAATTCAATACTTATATTTACGTTTTCTCTGCTTTTTATGGGTTTTTTTAACTTACGATTTATATTTAAAATTCAAAATTTTCGCCTTATTGGCAGTCCACACAAATTCGTTCAATAGTTGGAACAGCGTGTTGTCGCGTGCTGATTATTGGCAAACAAAGTAGTACTTTGAAATTTTAACAAACACTTCAATTTCATTCCACAATTCAGTATCTTGGGTGATTTAAGTTTATCAATTGAACTCTGAGCTGAAAGTTAGATTTGAAATTGTTTCGATTTCTCCCCGGAACAAATTTCGCGCATGGATAAATACAGTGAACACCGTAAATCCGACCTTGCCCTCCACGAGGGAGTTATTTTTGGAAGTTAAATGAGCAAAGAGAAAAGTTCGAATTTGTGAAGAATCCAGACGTGAATTTATTTGTTGATTGTATTGGAATCTGACTACAGTCGGTAGATTCTATAACAAACTCGTTATTTGACATGTTGTCAGAAACTCAGGAAACCGTGGCTGCGAGACGCGTGTAACTGATAGCGTTTGAAGTGAGTGATCTGGCGATGGAGCACAGGGGTTCGTTACAAATGTCTGAAATGTTATCTGTAACATATGTGTCAGTAGGTCTATAGAATATGTCTATTTCAGACATTTGTAACGAACCCCTGTTGATTAGTGCAGTGTAACAGACGATATTTCTGATAAATTGAATGAGTGTTAAAATTCTTTCCATTGACGGCATTGGTGATTTCAACCGATTTGCATTTTGTACGATATTGCAGACCTTGGTCTTGTTTTTGTTGTAATAAAAGTATTTTTTTTGTATTTTCTTTTTTCTCTTGCACATCAATTTACAATTACATTGTCAAGTCTCACAATGCCAAGCGATATTTCGGCAGCCGTCATGTTTATTGTAATTCCGGTCAGTGTTGTATTAATACGCTAAGAATTGTGTCTCGTGCTGCATGGTAATTAAAATCCCATCAGCGACACAGCTTTCAAAGAGGCTATATAGTGACAATGCCATGCAAATGTAAATATAGACAAGTGTGGAATAGACATGGCGAGGTCAAAGTGTATACAGCCAGCAAGGTCAACATATTGATTCGTCGTTAGTGTTCACTGAACTGGATTCCTATGAAATGGTTTAACACATCAAACACACACATACATATCTTACTGAGATAATTTCCCCTTTGCAACATCTACTACACGTTAAGTAGACAAACAAAAACAAAACCATTGTTTCGAACGATACTCAAGATAATGCTGATTTGTGCTGGATAAAACAGGAAGCCCAGGAGGCCTGTATCGCTCACCTGAATATGTTTAAAATAATTGTATGAAGTAAAGATATAGCACTTCATGGTAGGTGCTGTAAGTACATGTATGAAATTTCAGAAAGATCCATCCAGTACTTGAGATAAAGCGAGTACAAACTTCAAACAGAGCCCCACCCCTATGCCCTGGGGGGGGGGGGGGGGNAGGATAAAATCCCTTAATCCCCACGGTCGAAGAAGGATTTTAAAGGTTTATCTCTATTTCTTCTATTGGGCCCCGCCCTTCTGCCCCCTGGGAGACCACACCCACTGCTTATACAAAATTGAGTCCCCTTGGCCCAAGGATGCTCCACACTAAATTAGGATAAAATCCCTTAATCCCGATGGTAGAAGAAGGATTTTAAAGGTTTTACCTCTATTTCCCATATTGGGCCCCACCTCTCTGCCTCCAGGGAGGTGAGACACACCGTTTATACCAAATTGGTTTCCCTTCACCCAAAGATGCTTTATACTCAATTTGGACACAATCCTGTCATTCGTACAGAAGAAGAAGGTATATGAAGAATTGACTATGTTTCCCCTATTGGGCCCCTCCCTTCTGTCCCCAGGGGGACCACACTCACTGTTTATACGAAATTGAGTCCCTTTTGCCCGAGGATGCTCCAGACTAAATTAAGATAGAATTCCTTAATTCCCTATGGTAAAAGAAGGATTATAAAGATTTTATTTCTATTCCCCTATTTGGCCCCGCCCCTCAGGTCCAAGGGGGGCCACACCCATTGTTTATACAAAATTGGTTCTCCTTTAACCAAGGATGCTTCTCACCAAATATGGAACAAATCCTTTATTCCTACAGAAAAAAAAGGATTTTAAAGAAGTTGCTATATTTCCCCTATTGGGCCTAGCCCCTCAGCCATCAGGGGGGCAAGACCCACCGTTTATACAAAATTGGTTCCCTTTCACCCAAGAATGCTTCAGACCAAATATGGACCAAATTCTTTCATTCCTACAGAAGAAGAAGAATTTTAAAGAATTTTCTATGTTTCCCCTATTGGGCCCCGCCCCTCAGCCCCCAGGAAGCCAGACCCACTGTTTATACAAAATTGGTTTCTCTTTACCCAAGGATGCTTCACACCAAATATGGAACAAAACCTTTCATTCCTACAGAAGAAGAAAGGTTTTAAAGAATTTTCTATATTTCCCCTATTGGGCCTCGCTCCTCAGCCCACAGGGCGGCCAGACACATCATTTATGTAAAAATGAGTCCCCTTGGCCACAGGATACTCCAGAATAGATTAGGATAAAATCCCTTAATCCCCACGGTAGAAGAAGGATTTTAAAGGTTTTACCTCTATTTCCCCTATTGGTCCCCGCCCCTCTGCCCCCAGAGGGGGCCACACTCACCTTTTATACAAAATTTAGTCCCCTTCGCCTAAGGATGCTCCAGACCAAATTTAGTCAAAATCTATTTGGCTGTTCAGGACAAGTAGCGTTTTAAAGGAAAAGTTGACGGACGGACTGACGGACGACGGACGCTGTGGTGAACAAAAAATAAAAACCCAACTCATCTATTTTCTCAAAAGAACATTTTTTCGATATATAGACAAATGTAAACATATAACATGTTGATGGTTCAAGTAAAATTACCTTTACTAGAGGCTGAAAAGTCCGTTTTTTAAATTTAATAACAAAAAAAGATGTGTTAATTTCATAGTTAATATAGTTGTTTTGTATAGTAACAGTCTTTTAGACTAAACATGTTCATTAAATATGACATTTTGGCACAAAGTTTCAATGGCACAGCCATCTTTATCAAATACCTCAATGGTTACGTTGAGGCATTTGATAAAAATGGCTGTGCCATTGAAACGTTGTGCACAAAAATCATATTTAATAGTCAATATAAAAATAAACTTTCTAGATCCTTGAGAAAAACTGAGCATGATATCATCAGAAGAGAAAATTGTTCTTACAATAAACACTATTTAAATTGAATGGTATACAGAGTTGCTGTAGCCTTGATGGTCATAGCTATTTATTTTTTAGTAGTGGCATGATTCATAATATGCACATTATAAAAAACATTTAATTTGAAATTAACCAGTACCCTTTATCTATTTAGAAATTTATCAATTGAGGGGGTTTTATGCAACTTCCCTTCTGTTTCAACAGTAGTTCGGACAAATTTGGATATCCAACTTTTCAGTCCCAGGTTTCAACAACGAGTCGTATAAGGACGAAAAAGCTGTATCATGTAGTGTCACTCATTTTTGGATTACCGTATCTATTACCAAATTTAGAAATTGCATTCACTTGCGTGTGTGTGTATTTAACAAAGTTCACACATCTTAGAATTTAAGAAAATACTAGGGCATCAACTAAATCGTAATTCAAAATCAACATATATCACATCAGGACAAAATATAGCCAAAGGAAAGACTTATAAGGAGACCATTGAAAAAAAGAAAAGGTCATGGGTTCATAAGTGAGAAATGGTAATCGTTTTCTGCTTCAATGATAACACATCCCATGTAAATCAAGGTCAAATCACAGAAATAATGCCAGGTCTTCCAAGCGAGAACCGTGGTAGGGATAATAATAAAATTGAATTTATGAGCATAATACAAAAAAATATCGATCTTCGTATAACTCAAATAGAATATCTACCAACGAAACTGTAATGTCTTCTTAAACCTGCCTTACTGGAAACTCTTTGTTGTAAGATAGACAGTCATCTTTCGAAATCTGTCTCATAAATCATGATATATGGACCAAGGTCTTGAATACCTAATCAACCACTTCATGTTAACACCATAAGTTGGGAAAGCAGAGATTAACTTTCAAGAAAGTGATCTTCATACTCGGCAAATCGAACAATCACGCTGATCGTACAAGCTAAGCAGCATGCTGATCATACCTAAATAAACCTTAATTAAAGTATACCCCTTGAGAGCTAAAATCTCAACATTAGCAAGCAAAATTTGAAAAGCACTTATAAAACCCACAATGTCAACAGTAGAAGACAACGTGATCCGAGGTGACATCAAACCAGAAGGAAACAAATCCTGAATAACTGTCCATAGATGGAATGAGAAGAGGAAACATTGCGCAATTATAGGAAATAGATCTCAACTCAAACAACAATGATAAGCACCGATAACCAAAGACGACATGCACATATATTTTTATCCATAATAGACGCTGTGGAATATCAGTAGGAATTCCAGTAAAGAAACATGAAATTCTTCGTCTTAAATTGGTGCATTTAGGATATAAAATGCTAAATAAGAACTGATCAGCAGAACATTATTCGATCCTAAAATAATCAAATGAATCCAACTAAGATCATGGATAATGTATGAATGTTAATACACAAATTCAAAGAAAAAAACATGTGATATTAACATTTTTGTGGAGAAAACAGAAATAATATTGACCATACGTTAGCATAAATAACGAACACATTTAACAAAATAAAGGGTAAATGAAACAACATAAAAATAGTAGGAACTTGTTTGACACCATATACTAGAGTAGATACACATTCCTGGAAAGACATCGCCGAACAGAGGACATAGGTAATGAGATGAACGGCAGCAGATAACGTTTGGTTTCTTCAATGTTCAACCGAAGATGAAAACTCTACGACAACAACAACACAAAAACAATTCTGCAAGGGGCACGTCAATGCCATGTTACGAAAATATGCAGTAGAGGAGAATGACACTAAAATGATAAAAGAGTCAACAGATGGATAATATTATTATTAATTCATGAATTAAAGTTACGATGAATGAATCAGTACACATATAGCTCCGGTCAATGATACCCGTCATGCCTGTATGTGTTTTACATTTGTTTTTTTCCCAAATATGCTTGATCACAATAACATGTCCTAACAAATTTTAGACAGCCATGCGATCATTTCCTTCCGTAGTGCCTTGTCGAAGAATCCATATATTATTGGGTTAACGATGTTGTTGATAATATATAAAGAATAAGCACTTCGAAAACTGACGATCTCCAGGTTGGATTTCATCAGCCAAACATTTCTGTCCAGAGAATCCCAGACTATCACTATTAATGTTGGCAGGAAACATATTATATACACTACAGTGATGACGAGAAACATGATTGACAGTCTGTTACCCGCCATCTTCATCTTTCTGCACGACTTCCGGTGAGAACTGCTTAGTATGGCCGAGCTTTTTGTCACTGAAATGGTCGAAGTTTTTCTCATGCAGCTTTCATTAAGGCCATCGGAGGATGAAAGCTCAAACATCGCTGTCGTCTTAACACCTTTTCTGTATTTGATACGGCCATAGATGGTCTTCCCAATCATGACGTAGAGGGTACATAATACAAAAAGGTTTCCAACGCAGATTGTCAGAACCACCAAATTGTACACAAAAGGAAATATATTTGATCCCATCACTTCGACGGAAGCGCACACGTATCCAGTCACATTCAATCGTGTGTTAGTTATTGGTGCTATTCCAGTTGTGAACAAACTTGGAACCGACGCAAGAAACACAACCAATAACGCGCAAAATACACTCAGTCTTTTATTTCTCAGGGTCATCTTAGGCTTGAAAGGTCGACAGATTCTCCTGAATCGTTGCACAGATATAATTGTTAGCATCAGTGCCGAGGAAGATCCTGAGAATTGGCTCAACATGAAGAAACTTTTACACAAAATAGCATTTGTGTAAAGAACTGTGTTAAAATTGATAATAAGATTGGCAGAAGAACATATGACACAGGCCATGGCGTCTATGCCTGCCAGGTATGGAATGAAGAATCTGTCATCTGACGATTGTCGAAATCTGAACTTATAGATGTAAATGACCGCTAGATTGCCGAGAAGTCCCAACACAATATAAATAAACAACATGATTGTATTTGGAAGGAGAACCATGGCCAAGCGGCTGTTCCATTGCTCAAGTTTACTCCCAGATACAACTATCGTCACGTTATCCATAGTGGTCGGTTTCTTATGGAGCTGTTCAATTGTCCAGCCTCTTACATAGATAGATATTTGACACAAAACCCCAACCGCTTGTTTCTGCGTTTTCAGTGTGGCCAAAGATCATGAAATGTGCAATATAAGATAAAATGATGTGTAATCACGGATGTGTTTAAGACACTTCCTCATAGTTTAATATCAGATTGATCTTGTGACAACATGTCAAGTGATGGTTTCCCGTCGTGACTAACTTCTAAGTCCGGTTAGTTTCAAATCAGTATATCATAGTTGCATTTCTAAAACGTAAAAGAAATACAATATATGAATATGAAAAGCTACATCCCAAGTCTTGTTTTTGTTTTTGTAATATGATTTGAATATAAATATATGCATTTTTGAATAATCTATGCAACTGGTCATCATTCACACATAATATAATGACTATATTGATTACATTTATAGATCTTACACGAGTTTCCATTTCATATGAGATTTATGAAACGAGTCTAAGAATGTTTCAATTTAGCGAGCCTTTTGCGAGGTAAAATGAAATTTTTTTGACGAGCTTCATATATTTCATATGAAATGAAAACGAGTTTAAGATCCTTTTTATCACATATTTTGTGGCATTTATTCGTGTAAAACGACAATCAATTTTCATGTAACCTTGACTGCAGTGCGTAGGTCTGTGACGTCATATAGTTGTCCTAGGCGTGACGTCACACTTGAAACAATTGAAACATACAACCAATCACAGGACTGATAGGTCATACTACATGGGTTAATACGCAAAAGAAAGGCCTGGGTAAATTCACTTGATAACAGGTACATTGTGTGATAAATATGCTAGACCACACACTTGTGTTTTTCTAACGAATCAGAAAGCACGAGTTTATTGCGTGGACAAATATATTCACAATACAAAGATTTTATAAACTTTGATATTTTTTGCAAATACCGGGAACCGCCATGACAAGGGGATTCCCATTAAAAGTAGTCCCGGCTTGTATGGTGATACAACATCTTGTATCACACATGTGTGATACAAACCGACGGAAAACATCAACAGAAAATTGTCGTATTACTATTGTAAGATAACATAGGTATGTGATAAATCTTAATCCCTTCTAATATACATTGATAAAGTCTCCTTTTTCCTTATCGTTTTGAGGAACCAAATTATGACAGGCTAAACTGTTTGCAAGCACAATTTTTTTTTTAGTTTGACTTATATACAATTTAAAACCAAGAGGCCAGCAGGGCCTGTATCGCTCACCTGGATATGTTAAAGCACTTGAAATGGGGTACAGATTATAAGACTCTTTCATGCACAGGGGTGTAGGATAGGAAAATTCCACCAAAGGGGTTTTCAAGTTTTGCCAAAATTGAAAACCCCGAGCAAACAATGTTTGCGCAGAAAAATGTGTACGTAAACGGTAAATATATCATAAAAGGCTTTAATTTCATCACCTCGCCGTTTTCGCATTGCGGCATCGGGGAGTTCCAAATTCGTGAAGTCACGCCATTGTTGAGTCATTGTGACGTCTTATCTTACACACAGGGAAATGAAAGAAAGTGCACTCCATGACTGATACCGTATGTACATATGGAATTTGCCGAAAGATCCAATTAGTAGTTCTGGAGATATAGCGGGATCAAATCTCAAAATCCAAGATGGCAACCAAGTGGCCATCTTGTTTAAATGAATACATCCTAATAGTAACAGGCACTACTAGACAATTTGATCGAGAAATTGGGATAAAATCCCGTAATCCATATGGTAGAAGAAGGATTTCAAAGGTTTACCTCTATTTCCAATATTGGGCCCCGCCCCTCTGTCCTGGGGGCCACACCATTCGTTTATGCAAAAATGCGTGTCCTTGGCCCAATGATGCTTCATACCAAATTGGAATAAAATTCCTTAATTCCTATGGTAGAAGAAGGATTTTAAAAGTTTACTTCTATTTCTCATATTCGGAACCACTCCACCTACACACAACCATTACTAATACAAAATTGAGTCCCCTTGGCTCAAGAATGCTTCTAGGATTGTTGGGTCTGAAGAAGAAAGATTTTTGAAATTTTAGCCAATTTGCTCCCTTTTGGCCCCGCCCCTCTGACCCCTGGGAGTGGGAACCATATAAATCATTTTTACAGCTTATGTATTTCAATTATTTCACGTATTCACTTAAAACAACGATAAAAACTACTCGTCACCAGCTAACAAGAGGCCCAATGGTACTGAATCATTTACATGGTATTAATCTTACATTTGTAATCTTAAAAGTTGAGACTAAAATACAGCTACAGGCAAAATACCAGTGCTGGATTCAAAAGAATCCAATAAAAGATTTAAACATTTGACACATGTGACCTTGCAAGTCAAACAAGGAAATTAAGTTCAATAGTTTTTTATAGCCTATCATACCAGTATGCCTCTGACCAAATGTCATTATCCTGGACTTTTAGGTTATTCAGAAGTTGTTTAAAGATTTCAACATATTTGACTCATGTGACGTTGCATAGCGGTTAAGATCATTCATTTGAACAACTTGGTAGCCCTTCATACCAGCATGTTACTGGCCAAATATCATTATCTATGGCCTCTTGGTTATTCAGAAAAAAATGTTTCAAGGTTTTAAACATATTTGTCTCCTGTGACCTTGATTATACGTCAAAGTCATTCATTTGGACAAACTTCGTAGCCCTTCATCCCAGTAAGTGACTGGCCAAATAGCACTACCCTAGCCTCTTGGTTAATCAGAAGAAGATGTTTAAATGTTTTAAACATATTTGACCCATGTGACCTTGAAAATGAGGTAAGGTCATTTATTTGAACAGTCTTGGTTGCTCTTTAGCCAAGCATGTTACTGACTAAATATCATTACCCTTGGCCCTCCTTATTCAGAGGAAGTTGTTAAAAAGTTTTAAACATATTTGACCCATGTGACCTTGAATATTCGTCAAGGTTTTTTATTTGAACAAAGTCTGTAGCCCTTTATCCCAGCATGCTTCTGACCAAATATCATTACATTAGGCCTCTTGGTTACTCAGGTTAAGTCGCTTAAAGGCTTTAACGTACAGTATTTGACCCCTCTGACCCTGGTAGGCCTTCTTTCCAGAATGCTACTGGCCAAATATTATCATCCTAGGCCTTTTGGTTACTGAGAAGTAAAAAGTTGACGCCCGACAGACCGACGACGGACGTCCGGATGACGGACGCCGCACCATGGCAAAAAACAGCACTTGCACACTTTAATAACTCTCAAATTCAGCATTTTGTTTTTATCTTCTTCTTTTTTTTTAAATCCGCTAGCTTCAGCTATCTTAGTCGGAGTTTCTTCTGGCCCTGACACCAGAATTAGACATTTTGACAGGTAGATGTCTGTTGTGGGGTCAGAGCACACTATTTTATGAAAAAAATGGCACGTGAAAAGATAGCGCAAGGAGTATGTTACAGAAGCATTATTGCAGGTGGAAAGTATTCAAAGGAGACAATAGCTCCCCTACCTGTTAGCACGGTTCGTGTATTCTTCCGATATAGCCGGTACAAAGTTAAATAAAGCTGAAACAGAATCGACAGAAATGCTGTTTATGTTTTGAATAAATGTTTAATAATATTGACCTCGCTAGTATCTTTGTCTTTGAAACATAGATGAACTTATTCTGTTATGAAACTGAGCATGTATCGGAGAGAGCTTACTTTGTGTTTCTATATACAGTAGTTTATGCGAAAGGCAGGGATAAGTGACTGGCTACTTTGATTTTGCTATTGGGTCCACAAAGGGTAGCTGTTGGACAGTACAGCCACGGCGTACGTATAGCGAACTCTCTGTTCTCTCCTCTGTCGGTACTTAGGGTCACATGAGATGCGTGCGCTATTAGGTTTACAGTAATGTTTTATAATTATTGATATTCCCGGGTCCAGTAAAATGATATGATTTAATCATAATGCTGAAATAAACTGCTTTTTTTATTCACATGCAAGATTTAAATATATCAAAATGACGGCTCAGGATGAATGAAACTGAGGAGGGAGAACCTGGATCGGATCGCATAACAAACATATTTTAAATCTTTATTGTTTCAATAGTTCGTGATTTGATGTTGACTTAGGATGTATGATCATGCAACAATTTGTATCTATAAATGATTAATTTTCGATTTCAAATAGAATCAGAATACGCATTGAAAACGAGAAAAGGACATTTGTTTACGTTGTCAAAATGGCGCGTGCGGCTGAGGGTACAAGTAGTACTACAGCTTCTGTTTCGGACAAATGAATTTAATTTATACCATCATGAACGGAAAAACTTCTATTGGTACCAATTCCAGAGATTAAGGGGGCAAAGCGATATTTATTATCGGGATGCGACCGGTTAAGAATGTGTTACTAAGAATAGTTGCATGTCCCGTGTCCTTAATAAAATAAAAAAAATATATATATACTCGTCCCATGCCTGGAGTTGTGTTAAAAAAAAGTCAATATCCCATTACAAGAGGTTTTTTTAAAAAAATATGAAGTTATCTCAACATAAAGAGGTTCCATTTACAAGCATGTGAAGTATTGAAAACATTCCATGTCTGACACATATTCTGCATGTACACGTACATGTAGTGCATACATTTAATAGATATATCCTGGTGTCAAAATTTCTTCATTTAAATATTTGTATGTAAACAATTAACTGTTGATGATGAATAATTACTGCTAAGGGGATTCAATAAGTTTCAACACGAACTTTGGATCTTATTCATTGGCTTTATAGTGCCGGAAGAAGTTACCCGGCGGTCCCTCTCTTGGGGCCCCTTTGCAAACTTTGCATCTCGGTCAGACCACCTGTGTTATCGACGCTATTTTTAACAGGGTATTCCTAAACAATTTAAGTGGTAAAACTGGAAATTTGGAATGGACTTTGAATATGCATGGAATAGCAAGGAAACACGTTCAATAACTGAAATATTGGTTTTAGCGGTATGTTATGCTGGCTTATTTGTGCCATTTCGTTATTGCGGCAAAATAACGAGATTTTAAATTATAGAATGTCGGTGTTTAGTTATTTCGCGGCGAAAAATATAAAAAGGCGACAAAAGTCGAGCGAAAAGACAAAATATTTACGCGATTAATAACGACCTACAACAGTTACTGTCGTTATTTCGTGTTACAAATGTCGTCTTTTCGTCTTTCCGCGACGAGATCAGGACATTTAGGAAAGTTAAAATGTCGTCGTTTCGTTATTTTTCAGCGAGATCATGCCACGATATCAATGTTAAGCTTTCATCACTTTCCCAATAAGGTTCGCGTGAAACAAGAGATAATCTCGATTATGCAACACCTTTTTGCCTTGACCTTATTCTAGGACGAGTATCAAATTCAAATTTTAAGAAAAAAGATGCCATTAACACGCTAGTAGCCGACGCCAATGATACTATTATCCGTGGTAGCTATGTTTCTTACTTCACCCGAAAAATCGTTCCACGCCATTGTACATGTGGTCATGTGACGTTGGTACATCATTTGAGGCTTGGTTGACTATTTGCGTTTGTTGGTTGAGACTGAGCGAGCTCTCCGCGTCCTTCCGTCGGTTGAGGTCTTAAGGACTGTCCAGAGTCTCGCTTGGGTTGAGGCTGAGAGGACTTGTATGTGATGTGGTTTGAACGGTTGTCCATGCGTAGGTTTTTACTGGTAAGCTCGTGTCAATCAGCGGTCACCAATGGTGTTGGCGTAGGTGCCTGTCATCGACCGTAAGGAGACATATCACGTCCCTGACCAGACCATCTAGTCGGTGTAGGCGGGGAATACTGATGTTTTAATTAATGCGGTTCTCCTTCAGCGTACTTAAGTTCATAGAAGGGCCATTTGACGCGATAACTGAAAGAATTATTGTCCCAATGTATATCTCCACCCGCCTCGGTATTCTCCAGATCACCTTTGCCACTCTGGTAATCGATGTAGATTTTCCAGTTGAGATAGAGTTTGTCTGTGATAAGTTTGATGTCATACCCAAATAACCTATAATGTTTCATGTCCGTCCTTAACAACAGCCACAAAATGTTCGCTTATTCCGAACCTCGTCCACTTTAACTTATTAGCACAATCCAACGAGTTTGGCGGTCCGAATTGTAGAGAAACCATGTAGCTAGTGGTCACATCACCAAGTGTTTAGATAAGTTGACATTCCTGAATTCACCTCCTAAGTCTATATCAAGTTGAAGTTGTTAACAGAAAAGTCTTTAAACCTGACTTCAGTTTCCTCACCATGAGACAGGAAATATTTCACCGAATTATCATTTTAAGCACTTCTTTTCGAAAATCAGTGTCAAATAAGCTATATATAATCGGGTTTACTAAATAATTTATTATAAAAACAATGTAACCAATTCTAAACCTAACGATATCGGTATCTGTTTTGGTAGGCCATGGGCTCACAACTAAAATATCCAATAGTATGATTACAAACGTTGGAATAAAACACACACCATAGGCGAATGTTATTATGAAATATTAGAGACACCCGGAACCCTCTTTTCTGTACTTTCTGGGACACATGGCGTTTGAGTGTATTGAGTGCGTCCACCGAAGTCCTTTCCGTATTGCTTGCAATAGTGTCGAAATCTGAGCACGATGTTTCACCGGTAAACTCGCGAGTATTAACGGTACCAGTGCGTCGCGCTTTCCGAAGTCTCATCTGGCGTAAGGTATTACCTATACAGGCATAGAGTATACAAAGGAAAACCAGGTTACTGCTACAGATTATCGATATAACGCAAATATAAATGAGTGACGCCATGTAAGAACCTCTAACGTCAATGAAACCACAGTACTGACCGGTGATATTTATAGATGTATTACGCACCAGTGACGTTCCAAATGTTACAAAACAAGGAACGCTCATCGCACAGGCTAACACCACAACTAGCATGATGCCGATCCATCGTTTTCGTTCAGACATCTGAATTTTGAACGGTCGACATATCTTCTGAAATCTTTGTGCTGCTATAACTGATAGCATCAACGCAGAGCTACTTGGAAAAAAAGAAGCAAAGTGCATACATCCATTTACAAAGCATGTCGCTTGTAAATAGGACTGGACTGTAGTTTATGAGTAAAGAAGCGACACAACTCCCCAAACATGCCAACATATCACTTCCAGCAAGGTACGGTATGAAGAAGCGACCGTCTGTTGTGTGACAAAATCTAAACTTATAAATGCAAATGACAAGAATGTTTCCTAGTAGACACACAGTCAAATACACAAAGAGAAGTACACTATGTGGTAATAGTGCTCCGCGTAACCTCTCATTCCATTGGATGAGCAGTTCCTCCTCTGATGGTCCTGTTTTGTTCATTTTCGAATGGAATCGTGTAGTTCTCGCAAGAAGAAAATGTCTGGGTCAACGATTACCCTCTTGTGATGTACCCTACAAATTGTATATTACTTGTCTTTGGCAATGTCAGTTACACGGGCATATAAAGATTTAGTTCAAGTGTCTTTCTTTAGAATTCTGGTTGACATATCAAGGGTAAGACAGCCGTCTGTACACTAGGTTATATAAATTGTCCTTATTGTTGTGTTCACACAGTGCCGATTATGGCTCCCGTTTGAGATCAGATAGCGCTACGACACGAAAAGCGAAAACGTCGGATTACTATCTTCAATGATCTGGAATGTCCTATCATTGTCTGAACGCAGTCGTATACGTTCGTAACAGAGTCCTACGGATCGGGAGTGGTCCGGAGACTCCCGACAGTTAGGTGCGTCCCGTACATTCGGGAAACTCAGCCGATTTTGTGTAGTCGGATTACAATCGTGACTATGTCGTGACAGATTCTGATTAGGCTTAACTAAGCTCATGTCATGCCAATCGTGTGTTTTGCTGCTGCACAGGGAACACAGTAACAGTACAATTCAGGTAAAACAGGATATACACATCATAGTTTACGAGTCAAGGAGAAACAATGTACTGTACTTTTTCCTGTTGCTAGTGAGTTGCAGATATGCATATATTATTCATCGAACAGAAATGAAATCATGTTTAGTTTGTATGATATTAATGGTAATATCAAAGTTTTACTTTTTACACAAGCAATGTACGTATTAAACGTGTCGCAACGACTGGTCCATTTGTTAAGCTATGACTGGGACCAGTCGGTTTTGAAACGTTGCGACACGGTTAATACGTACATTGTTTGTGTAAAAAGTAGAAATTTGATATCACTTATTTCCAAACTGATGAATCGTATTGAAGATATAAATAGGATTTTTGATTAAAGAAGTCATGCTATGTTAATGTTTTGTAAGTTTCATCTTCTGATGTAGAAGAATTCCGGGTAAGCATTTTGTTAGCCCAAAAGAAATTGTCACTTAGAACAGGCTAATGAGGAAAGAAAATTGGTGATTGTCAGACTAAATCACCCCTTTCGTCATTTAGTTCAGTGTAAAGGTGTCATACTGTAACAGAATATATCATAGAATTAGGAAGTGAGGTGACCCTCGTTATCGGGATCGAGGTTAATGCTATCAGAGTTTGTAAGTGAGGTGACAATTATTGTTATGCTGTAGATACATGCTATATATATTTTGGAAGTGAGGTGATAATCATTGATATGTTGTAGGTACATGCTATATATATTTGGGTAGTGAGGTGATTAGTATGGTCATACTGAGGATATAAGTACATTTTTGTAACAGCTGGGGTATAAGGTAACCATTACCGAGTGTTGTACCTGTCAGGAAGCTATATCCCATATATTCTGCTACCTTAACAGGGTCTATAACAGAGCATTAATGAAAATGAGACCGTTGGAGAGACCATATAGAAAACTGACGACAATCTATGAAGTTAACAGTGGTTGCGAACTACAACCCGAAGAGGTCAATCGAAGTGAGACTTGACTCTAGCCGTAACGGACTAGGAACATCCTTGTACAGAACAAGTTGTTTTTCTATTGCAAGTAGGTCATTGAAACCTGCAGAGTATCGATACAGTAAGATGGGGCGCGGGTTTCTAGAGCATGTTTATAATAAGAGCCACATATTTGAGGTGATTAAACATTAAACAGGTGTAAAGATCGAGAGGTGAGGTCTGAGACTCCAGCCATAGCATGTATAGGCAGCATCCGATACGGTTACACAGAAGAGAAATTGCTGACTATTCACCCTGTCAAATTAAATATAAAAACATAGAATGAGATTGTAGAAAGTCGCGGTAACTTTATTACGACCGGATCATTACCTCCTAAGTTTGATGACATAAGAGACGCCATTAAATATAGCCGAACGCTAGCAAAGCCATAGACATTACCAGAAATAGACGAAGACATGACATCAAACATTTCGGAAGGGGACCGGGGACATTGCCATGGAGGAGGTAACGACTATGAAGGTTGTGAGAGAAGGGCTTGCTGTTCCCTCTGACCTCATTTTACTTCATGGTATTGAACTTATTGTGTAAAAACGAAATCAAACAATCATTATTGCTCATGAAGGATATCAGGAAATTACTAAAATGAAGTCCTGAATACTCTTAGAATTATGGTTCCCAGAATTAACAGTAAGGTTGAAAATACAGTGAGGAATTGTACATCTCTAAATATTATATCAAACTTGCAAACTGGCAACAATGGTATTGAAAGAAACTTCTGTGATTGTCTCAACATTTATTAATCATCTACTTATTACGCCAATATGGCATTGGGCTAATGCCAAGGTTGACAGCTTCAACCAACTCTTACGATGGTGGTATGGGCTGTCGTTAATGAACGCACAAATTGGCGGCTAGCTGTTTGGATTCTTATATAAAGCCACATCGCATAGACCGACCGTTTGGTCGAGAACCAAGCTGACGCTAACCACAAATTAAGTTCATTTAAAGTCCTTAAAAAGACGACAAAAGGAAGTATGTTATGAAGTCACGATATGATGTTGTCATAGTGACACAAGACGTGAGAGGCAACATGCTTACATCAGTATAGTCCGCAGCCGACCACCATTACGGTCCGGAGAACAAGTCACCGTTAATGGTGTTATAAGACATTATCACGTTTCAAGAAAGTTAGCCAACGTTCAGGAAAAGTACAAAGTGAACAGCAGCTCGATGAATAGACGGAGAAGTTCGAGGAGCACTTTTTGTTAATGGTAGGTCTAGTCCAACTGTAACATCAGACAATACCCGAAATGATGATCCCACTAAGCAGGAATAATAGTGAGAGAGTAAATTAAACACTCTACGAAGATACTAGTTTAAACAATATTTATTCAATAATTACATGTACAACAACAATAATACAAAAATACAATTAGTAGATAAATAGGAATCTGACAGCAAGCTCACATCTTATGTAATCCATCACCCTTTGTTTGGTCAGCATCCCTTAATATAATGAGTAAGGGAGTAATGTTATTGAACATGCAAATATGATAAATTAAGTTAATTAATATATAGTAAAATAAATTAATAATTATTTTACTTAGATATGGTACTAAATAAGTAATTTTAATGACTACAAGTGTTTGCAACACTATATTCCCAACTGGTTCTGAGCTATCTAGTAAAATGTGTAGTTGTAGTCATTGTTAAAAGAACTATTCCCAGTGTGAAGACACTGAGTGATTTTTTTACAAAACGTTATAAACCGGAAACATCAAATGAATTTAGACCTTTTTCCCCCTCATTATTCATCAATGATATTATTTACAGACTGAATAAGCCAGTCAATGGAACACTCGATGCAAACATGTACTAATTACATGTACATAAGTTGTATGAAAAGTGTTATTCAACTCTTTAGTGATGTAGTAACCAGCATGGTCTGAAGCTATGAGTTTGCCATCCATGAAAATGATCCTATATATCAGATATCGTAATGAATAAACACCACAGTAATGTGAAACGAAAAGTGATCAATCACGCTATATATAACTCTGATCAGAATGGGGAAAAAAACGTAAAACAAAACATCTTAGATGTATAGACAAATATCTGTTTAGGGTACCGCACTGGAATTTAGTCAAATATTATTAAAAAAAATGTAAATGTAATTGTAAAGTAAAATAGGATGACGATGTACATGGTTAACTATCCTAAATTCGTTTCTTTCTTAGTTTCATTTTAACGGGCGATATAAACATGCTATATCACGTTTGTGTAAGGAAACAATCTTTGTTCTTCCCTATCATGGATATAAACCGGAAACGACCAATGGTAAACACTTGGCCATCATGAATGGTTTGTACTTTAAAAGGCGAGTGTATGATAGACATGGAGTGAAAATAGGCCAAATTATTTCCTGCCATTACGATTGACTCGTCGCGATGATCAGCAGACTGGGTTTTCCGTTTAATATTTTTATTATCACCAGATGTTGTTTAAAAGTATCAAGCTACAAAGCGATGATTTTGTCATGTATATGTGTAATTTCCATAATTTAGAAGATAAAAAAAACTTCCGCGACACATATAAATTGGTAGCGAATTTCCCGTTTTGCTGTATACAAGTTAAACTACACAATACAAATGTAAA
Source organism: Mizuhopecten yessoensis (assembly GCF_002113885.1). Classification (NCBI taxonomy): domain Eukaryota; kingdom Metazoa; phylum Mollusca; class Bivalvia; order Pectinida; family Pectinidae; genus Mizuhopecten; species Mizuhopecten yessoensis. Next base: position 783,983 of record NW_018408441.1, read on the forward strand.
ATGCAAGTATATATTATATTGATATATTAACAAGTTGCTTAAACAACCGTGTTGAGGAAATGATAAGCGCGGAATGATATAACCTTTCGCACCACAGACACATACAGACACTCATTCTTTCCTTACACCATAACACAGTGGAACCTCCTACCCAAAATAATCATCCAATCAGAAACAAAAGCAGAATTCAGTGCATGCATCATATTTAACATAATCGAACAAATACAAGACTTGCAACACAACTAACACTCACTACCTGTTTTTATCCTAGAGTAAATTAAAACAAAAACAAACAAAAACACTGTACATACATGTAACAACGCACAACAACACAAGACCAGAATTCCGAAATCGTCAATATTGACGGAGGAAGGTTTAAAGATGAAGATGACAGCATCCAACACGTGTGTAATTCTACTCTTCCTAAAATTATATATTATGTCGAAAATCCAAACCGTATTCATCAGAGGATAATGTGTTCCAAGTTTTATAAGAATGTTGTTTTGATGGAGCTCAGTACCCATAATGTCTCCTGTTGAAATTTGACCCCTGTCGAGGTGCCACACCTGAATTTGCAAGAAAACAGGAAATGACCAAATATAGACACTTAAAGCCATCATCGGTTTGTACTTTATAGACGAGTGTGGAATAGCCATGGCTTGGTCAAAGTGTATACAGCCAGCATGGTCGACATTGATTCGTCGTTAGTGTCCACTGAACTGGATTCCCATGAAATTTCATAGTCAATATAATTGTTTTGTATAGTAACAGTCTTTTAGACTAAAAATGTTCATTAAATATGATTTTTTTTGGCACAACGATTCAATGGCACAGCCATCTTTATCATATGCCTCAATGTTTATGTTGAGGCATTTCATGAAGATGGCTGTGCCAACAAAACGTTGTGCCAAAAAATCATATTTTATAGTCAATATAAAAATAAACTTTCTAGATCCTTGAGAAAAACTGAGCATGATATCATCAGAAGGGAAAATTATTCTTACATTAAAAATTATTCAAATTGAATGGTATACAAAGTTGCTGTAGCCTTGATTGTCATAGCTATTTATTTTTGAGTAGTGGCATCATTCATAATATGCACATTATAAAAAAAAATTGAAATTAACCAGTACCCTTCTTTATTTTGAAATTTATCAATTGAGGGGGTTTTATGCAACTTCCCTTCTGTTTCAACAGTAGTTCGGACAAATTTGGATATCCAACTTTTCGGTTCCCAGTTTCAATAACGAGTCGTATACGGACGAAAAAACTGTATCATGTAGTGTCACTCATTTTTGGATTACCGTATCTATTACCAAATTTATAAAATGCATTTACTTGCGCGTGTGTGTGTGTAACAAAGTTCACAAATCTTAGAATTGAAGAAAGTACTAGCGCATCAACTAAACCGTAATTCAAAATCAAAATATATCACATTAGGACAAAACATAGCCAAAGGAAAGACTTTCAAGGAGACCATTGAAAAAGAGAAACGGTCATGTGTTCATAAGTGAGAAATGGTTATCGTTTTCTGCTTCAATAATAACACATCCAATGTAAGTCAAGGTCAAATCACAAGGTCAAATCAGAAAAAATATCAACTCTTCATAGCGAGAACCGTGGTAGGGATATTAATCAAAGTAAATTTATGAGCATAATACAAAAATAGAAAAGGATCTTCGTATTCCGTCTTTTCGTATTGCAAAGTTATTTGCTCTTGTGAGCAGGTATTGATTGTAACGTCATTAGTTTGTGTGAAAAAATTACGTCGTTTTCTCAAAAAAAAAAATGACGTTACTCTCAGAAATAAATGACGTAACAATCAATACCTGCTCACAAGAGCAGATAACTCTGCAATACGAAAAGACAGAATAACACAAATAGAATATCTACCAACGAGACTGTAATGATGACTTTAAAACTTGTCCATAGTCTTCTTAAACCTGCCTTACTGGAAACTCTTTGTTGTAAGATAGATAGTCATCAGTCAAATTTGTCTCAGAAATCATGGTATATGGAGCAAGGTCTTGAATACCTAATCAACCACTTCATGTAAACACCATAAGTTGGGAAAGCAGAGATTAACTTTCAAGAAAGTGATCTTCATACTCGGCAAATCGAACAATCACGCTTGTCGTACAAGATGAGCAGTTAGCCGTCCATGCTGATCATATTGTAAGCCAATTCGAAGCAAGTTATGTTAAAAGCAACTTCATGAAACTCAAGTAGCCAACTGTTTCGATTTAGTTGAAATAAGCTGATAAAACGTGAGATGTACCGTTCAGCACCTTTTTATATTTCAACTTTGACCTCTGACAGGATATTTAAATTGTAGAGGACTATTGTTCACGGCTAGTAAACCATATCTCTGTTTCAAGTTCGGTTATAACAGAACAAGGATACTATTCCATAAATCTGTCCCCGGTACCCAAATAAACCTTATTTGAATTATACCCCTTGAAAGCTAAAATCTCAACATTAGCAAGCAAAATTTGAAAAGTACTTATAAAACCCACAATGTCAACAGTAGAAGACAACGTGATCCGAAGTGACATCAAACCAGAAGGAAACAAATCCTGAATAACTGTCCATAGATGGAATGAGAAGAGGAAATATTGTGCAATTATAGGAAATAGATCTCAACTCGAACAACAATGTTAGGCACCGATAACCTAAGACGAAATGCACATATATATTTGTATCCATAATAGACGCTGCGGAATATCAGTAGGAATTCCAGTAAAGGAACATGAAATTTCTTCGTCTTAAATTGGTGCATTTAGGATATAAAATGCTAAATAAGAACTGATCAGCAGAACATTATTCGATCCTAAAATAATCAAATGAATCCAACTAAAATGATGGATAATGTATGAATGTTAATACACAATTTCAAAGAAAAAAACATGTGATATTAACATTTTTGTGGAGAAAACAGAAATAATATTGACCATACGTTAGAATAAATAACGAACACATTTAACAAAATAAAGAGTAAATGAAACAACATAAAAATAGTAGGAACTTGTTTGACACCATATACTAGAGTAGATACACATTCCTGGAAAGACATCGCTGAACAGAGGGCATAGGTAATGAGATAAACGGCAGCAGATAACGTTTTGTTTCTTCAATGTTCAACCGAAGATGAAAACTCTACGACAACAACAACACAAAAACAATTCTGCAAGGGGCACGTCAATGCCATGTTACGAAATTATGCAGTAGATGTTACATAGAGGAGAATGACACTAAAATGATAAAAGCGTCAACAGATGGATAATATTATTATTAATTCATGAATTAAAAGTTACGATGAATGAATCGGTGCACATATAGCTCCGGTCATTCATACCCGTCATGCCTGTATTTATTTTACATTTGTTTTTTTCTCAAATATGCTTGATCACAATAACATGTCCTAACAAATATTAGACAGCCATGCGATCATTTCCTTTCGTAGTGCCTTGTCGAAGAATCCATATATTATTGGGTTAACGATGTTGTTGATAATATATAAAGAATAAGCACTTCGAAAACCGACGATCTCCAGGTTGGATTTCATCAGCCAAACATTTCTGTCCAGAGAATCCCAGACTATCACTATTAATGTTGGCACGAAACATACTATATACACTACAGTGATGACGAGAAACATGACTGACAGTCTGTTACCCGCCATCTTCATCTTTCTGCACGTCTTCCGGTGCGAACTGCTTGGTATGGCCGAGCTTTGTGTCACTGAAATGGTCGACGTTTTTCTCGTGCAGCTTTCACTAAGGCCATCGGAGGATGAAAAATCACACATCGCTGTCGTCTTAACACCTTTTCTGTATTTGATACGGCCATAGATGCTCTTCCCAATCATGACGTAGAGGGTACATAATACAAAAAGGTTTCCAACGCAGATTGTCAGAACCACCAAATTGTACACAAAAGGAAATAAATTTGATCCCATCACTTCGACGGAAGCGCACACGTATCCAGTCACATTCAATCGTGTGTTAGTTATTGGTGCTATTCCAGTTGTGAACAAACTTGGAATCGACGCAAGAAACACAACCAATAAGGTGCAAAATACACTCAGTCTTTTATTTCTCAGGGTCATCTTAGGCTTGAAAGGTCGACAGATTCTCCTAAATCGTTGCACAGATATAATTGTTAGCATCAGTGCCGAGGAAGATCCTGAGAATTGGCTCAACATGAAGAAACTTTTACACAAAATAGCATTTGTGTAAAGAACTGGGTTAAAATTGATAATAAGATTGGCAGAAGAACATATGACACAGGCCATGGCGTCTATGCCCGCCAGGTATGGAATGAAGAATCTGTCATGTGACGATTGTCGAAATCTGAACTTATAGATGTAGATAACTGCTGAATTGCCGAGAAGTCCCAACACAATATAAATAAACAGCATGATTGTATTTGGAAGGAGAACCATGGCCAAGCGGCTGTTCCATTGCTCAAGTTTACTCCCAGATACAACTATCGTCATGTTATCCATAGTGGCCGGTTTCTTATGGAGCTGTTCGATTGTCCAGCCTCTTACATCAATAGATATTTGACACAATACCCCAACCGCTTGTTTCTGCGTTTTCAGTGTGACCAAAGATCACGAAATGTACAATATAAGATAAAATGATGTGTAATCACGGCTGTGTTTAAGACACTTCATCTACCACTCATAGTTTAATATTAGATTGATCTTGTGACAACATGTCAAGTGATGGTTTCCCGTCGTGACTAACTTCTAAGTTTGGTTAGTTTCAAATCAGTATATCATAATTGCATTTCTTAAACGTAAAAGAAATACAATAAATGAATCTGAAAAGCTACATCTCAAGTCTTTTTTTTTTTGAAAAAAATTGATTTGAATATAAATATATTATATGCATTTTTGAATAATCTATACAACTGGTCATCATTCACACATGATGTAATGACTATATTATTTACATTTATAGATCTTACATGAGTTTTCATTTCATATGAGATTTATGACGAGCTTCATATATTTCATATGAAATGAAAACGAGTTTAAGATCCTTTTTATCACATAGTTTGTGGCATTTATTCGTGTAAAACGACAATCAATTTTCATGTAACCTTGACTCCAGTGCGTAGGTCTGTGATGTCATATAGTTGTCATAGGCGTGACGTCACACTTAAAACAATTGAAACATACAACCAATCACAGGGCTGATAGGTCATACTACATTATGTACATGGGTTAATACGCAAAAAATATGACCTGGGTAAATTCACTAGATAACAGGTACATTGTGTGATAAATATGCAAGACCACACACTTTTGTTTTTCTAACGAATCAGAAAGCACGAGTTTATTGCGTGGACAAATATATTCACAATACAAAGATTTTATAAACTTTGATATTTTTTGCAAATACCGGGAACTTTTCAGTTCGCCATGAGGGGATTCCCATTAAAAGTAGTTCAGGCTAGTATGGTGATACAACATCTTGTATCACACATGTGTGATACAAACCGACAGAAAACATCAACAGAAAATTGTTGTAAGATAACATAGGTATGTGATACATCTTAATCCCTTCTAATATACATTGATAATGTCGCATTTTTTCCTGATCGTTTTGGGTAACCAAATTATGACAGGCTAAACTGTTTGCAAGCAATGTTTTTTTTTTTTAGTTTGACTTATATACAATTTAAAACCAAGAGGTCAGGAGGGCCTGTATCGCTAACCTGGATATGTTAAAGTACTTGAAATGGGGTACAGATTATAAGACTCTTTCATGCACAGGGGTGTAGGATAGGAAAATTCCACCCGAGGGGTTTTCAAATTTGGTAAAACCTGAGGCTCTGCCGAGGGTTTTGCCAAAATTAAAAACCCCGGGTAAACAATGTTTGCGCAGAAAAACGTGTACGGTAAATGTATCATAAAAAGGCTTTAATTTCATCACGTCGCCTTTTCCGCATTGCGGCATCGTCACGTGAAATGGGTTGTAAGATTAATAAAATCTATTACTCGTAACCGAACAATGTCGTGTTATCTCAGTCGAGTGTTAATATTCTGAAACAAAATCCTAACCGAGGCGTAAGCCGAGGTTTGGATGTTACAGAATTTTAGCCCGAGAATGAGATAACTTGATCTTGCTCAGTTACAGGTAATTGATTTTTTAATACCTTTTACTTCGAAAAATAAAAAATAAATGTGACAAATAACGTATGGATTTTGAGAAACCGTTTTTTGAACAACCTGTCCAAGCTTTGAAGCCAGAGTCATCCAAGAGACAAAAATTGGGAATGAAGGCCGATTGATTCTTTGATAAGATGTACGACACTTCTAAAAGGTCATCAATTATTTCAAATGACCTACTTCATAATTGAGAGTTCAAAATGTGTACAAGGGTTTAGGTAATTGCCAATAAGATGAAGTCAGCATACACGTGATGACGCATAACACCACATTTATGCGTGAAAATTAACTGATGTCTGGCACGTTTTTGCAGAAGTGTGGATTTGCTTCTCTTCAAATTCAAATTGTTAAAGCAAAGACAATTTTATTATGCGAACAGGACCCGTAAAACAGGTTCTCGATTGTTAAGAGAGGAAAAATTCCAGTGGGTACGTATTGAAAACGTTCTGATTCAGATTTTCTTTTGCGCAGATACGTACCTTATGTAGCACTTTGGACCAATACCAACTTATTCATTTGAGCAATCTATCCCACTTTTAATCAGTGTTTTTTTTTAATTTCGTGTACCTTTACATTTTCAAGATTTCGCGAAGATACGATGGCGACCTTCACCAATACATTTTCTCTTCGTAATGAGATGAATATTAACAAATGAGTATGAAATATTCCCTAAAAGAAATGTAGAAACGAAAGTCTGATGATAAAATGTATAAACAAGAGTACCACGGGGCGGAACAATATACACCCGCCGAATGCCATATAGTGTTATATACTTAAGCTTTCTTGCATTGATATAAGATCTCTCTGCATCATTCTTAGAGTGGTTAGCTGACATGCTATAAAAAATGTAGGAGAAAATCTCCGGACAAAAAAATCAAATACTGAAATAAACAAAGGGCAATAATTTTTGCAAAAATCGTCGATTCAAAATTCTTTTAAGTTAGACACAACTTCATATCATGATTATAATGTATATCTAGTTTCAAAGAGATCCGTTGAAAAATGTAGGAGGAAATTGCCGGACAAAAATCAAATACTGAAATAAACATAGGGCAATAACTTTTGAAAAAATTGTTTAATCAAAATTATTTTCCATGAAACACAACAACAAATTATGATTATTTAACCTATTAAGTTTCAAAGAAATCTGTCAAAAACTGTAGGAGAAGATCTCCGGACAAAAAAATAAAATACTGAAAATAACAAAGGGCAATAACTTTTGGAAAAATTGTCGAATAAAAATTCTTTTAAGGGAGACACAACTTCATATCATGATTATAATGTATACTAAGTTTGAAAGAGATTGGTGGAAAAATGTAGGAGGAGATTGCCGGACAAACAAAAGATTACGCCAGCCGGACAACCCAATACCATACTACTTTCGTCAAATTTGACGGGCGTATAAAAATGATAACAAAATGTACAAGAACAAATTCTAAACAAGAGGCCCAATGGGCCTGCATCGCTCACCTGGTATAAATCCCACACTTGTAACCTTAAAAGTGATCTAAAATAAAGCTACAGGCAAAATAAAATATCAGTATTTATGATTTTAATTCATTCAAAAGAACCTGTTATATTTTTTTTAAAACATTTCACCCCTGTGATTGAAAGTCGAACAAAGTCATTATGTTGAACAAATTTTATAGCCTTTCATCTCAGGATGCTACTTGCAAAGTATCAACATCCTGGGACCCATGGTTATTCAGAAGAGGTCGTTTAAAGATTTAAACATATTTGACCCCTGTGACCTTGAATATAAGTCAAAGTCATTCACTTTAACAAACATCCCAGCATGCTACTGACTAAATATCAACATCCTGAGCCTTTTGGTTATTCAGTACAAGTTGTTTATTTTATTTTTTATATTTTGAACATATTTGCTCCTTGTGACCTTAAATATGATTCAAGGTCATACATTTAAACAAACTTGGTAGCCCTAGATCCTAGTATGCTACTGACTAAATATCATCACCCTGGGCATTTTTGGTTATTCAGAAGAAGTTGTTTGAAGTTTTTAACATATTTGACCCCTGTGACCTTGAATATGGGTGAAGGTCATTCATTTGAACAAGCTTTGTAGCCCTTCATCTCAGCATGTTACTGGCCAAATATCATCACCCTGGGCATTTTGGTTATTCAGAAGAAGTTGTTTAAAGTTTTTTTAAGACAATTGACCCCTGTGACCTTGAATATAATTGAAGGTCATTCATTTGAACAAACTTGGTAGCCCTTTACCCAAGCATGCTACTGTCCAAATAACACCTCCCTTGACAGTTTGGTTATCGAGAAGAAGATGTTTAAAGTTTTTAACATATTTGACCCCTGTGACCTTGAAAATGGGTGAAGGTCATTAATTTTAACAACTTTGTAGCCCTTCATCCCAGTTTGTTTCTGGCTAAATATCATCACCCTAGGCCTTTTGGCTATTAAGAAGAAGTCGTTTAAAGTAAAATATTGACGCCGGACCCCGGACGACAGACGGACGCCGCGCCACGGCATAAGCTCACTTTGCACTTCGTGCCAGGTGAGCTAAAAATGACAAAAAATCACATTTGATCTCAAAATTGATTGTTAACAAAACCTTTATCAATCGCGCCAAGTGATGAAATAGATTGGAATTTGGAATTGTTAGTCACAAGCACTGAAGGTTTATTGTAGGATTCAAACGTATTTCATTACCAATTACCTGTAATCAGGTGCATTGCTGGGAGGTGTCTTAGGCCCTCACCTTTTTGGGTACACCGGGTATTTTGTTGTACGAAATGAATACTTCCCACCACTTTTTTTGTACTGATCTTTTTTTGCATACATATTTGAAATAACACCACTTCTTCATACTATGAACATTTTTGGTATACAAGAATGATAAGAATGAAAAATCCTATAATCTACATTAAAATTTTCACAAAATTTTTGATTAAACTCACATTCTGGATGATAAATATATTATTAAAGCACTACATGAAAGAAAATGTCCTTTCCCAAGTATAAGAATGCAAAACATACGATTTATTTTCAGAAAAATACTTTCAGACTGATATTCCATTTTTCGACCCCATGCTGTAATTAGGTTAATTAATCATCTAAATAATTAGGAGAGTGATTCAAAGTTATAAATCGAATTGTATAAGGGAATGGAAAAAGTTAAAACAGCAGCATAAATCTCGGAGCACTTCGGAAACAGAAGTAATAAGGGAGGCAGACTTCTATGTAATTTTTACATAGCTGGAAATTGTCCCGTTGGTAACTTAAAATACAAGAAATTTTAACATCTCTTAAATGGTTCTTAAGATATTGTTGTTTGAAATTTGAAATTTAAATTTTAGGGCTTTTAACCCACGTTGACCTTTATGTAACATATCTTAATATCATGACTCTAGTCCAAATGGTTCTTAGGATGTTGTTGTTTGAAGTTTTTAACATATTTGACCCCTATGACCTTGAAAGTAGGTCAAGGTCATTTTAATGAGGAAGCTTTATAGCACTCCATCCCATCTACCTACAGGTCAAATGTAGCGACACTAGGTGCTCCAGTTCCTTGGAAGTCGTTCAAAAGAAAACGTTGACGGAAGGACGACGGATACCGCAGTACATTGCCCTTCGTGCCAGGTGAGCTAAAAACAACAAAACATTTCCGTTTGTATTAACACTTTTAATATCTGACCTAGTTACACAAGTAGTTACGGAAAGGTGCCCACTTCAGACTGTACTACTAAGGATAACAATACACTCAAGTATACTGTTAAGGTAGGCGTAACTGTAATACATCCGTCCCGTTCAGAACAATTCGGTTTACATTGGCATATTTTTCCTCGTTTTATATACCGTGTTCATACGAAAACAAATACGATTGAACGAAATACTTACGTTGGTCTAGACTCTTTCGCCTGCAATCATTTTATCTGCTAGACCATGAGATAATTAAGCACCATCAAATGCAAAAATAACATAACTGTCAGGGTATTTCATCATTTTATATTCAGTCCGAGTGAAACAAATGTGTCGCTTAGCAACAATAATCGCCCACATCAGCAATACTAACCCCTCAGATCAACGACACTTATCCAACAGATCAGCAACACTATATAATCGCTCATATCAGCAACACTAATCCCTCAGATCAGCAACACTAATCCCGCAGATCATCAACACTAATCATCAGATCAACAATTCTTATCCCTCAGATCAACAACACTAATCCCTCAAACCATCAATTCTTATCTCTCAGATCATCAACACTAATCCTTCAGATCAACAACACTAATCCCTCAGATCCCCTCAGATCACAACACTAATCCCTCAGATCATCCACACTAATCCTTAGATCAGCAACACTTATCCCTTAGATCAGTTTGGAAGTTTCGATCAATGATATTATCTAATTTCTGATACCAAGGTACTCTTTGGTGTAAACTAATATGCTCTATACATAGTAACAACCTCGATCTTCAACATTCAGACCTGAAAATCAACACAAGCAAGGTTTTACAATAAAGAAGTGCTGCATGAAGTTTGGGGTGTTGCCAATAGGACATTAACATCTTATTTGGAAACGGAAGGACAGACAAACGGATGAACATGAACTACACACCTATCTCGATCGGGAGGACGAAAACATACTGATCACTATATATAGGATCCTACATGAGTTTCCATTTCATATGAGATTTATGAAACAAGCCTCTGGCAGGCTAAAATGAAAAATTTGTGACGAGTTTCATTTCATATGAAATGAAAACGAGTGTAAGATCCTTTTTATCAGATGCTCATAATTTGTGGCATTTATTCGGGTAAAACGACAATTTTCATGCAACCTGGAAATGTAAATACATTTGAAACTTACAACCAATCACTGGGCCCATCGTTCATATTACATGGGTTAAAGGGACATCACGTGAAAGAGCCATATTTTTTTTAATGAATGTGTTACCTCGCTATCCCCATATTCATAGTCCGTTTCAAATGTCCAGTTTGACCACTTAATTTTTTTTTGGGAAAGCCCAGCTAAAAATAGTGCCGATAACGTCACCTGACTAGGCAGGAAACGGTTTCCAAAGGGGCCCCCAGAGAGGGGCTTCAGGTAACTGCAACTTCTTACCGCACTATGAAACCAAGTGATATGATTTCTAAGTCCGTATTAAAACTTACTGAACAGTAGTTAGTCATCATCAGAAGTTAATTGCACACTTGCCAATATTCAGAATTTAAATTTATTTAGCTTTAAACATATTTGTTGCCAATAAAATTGAACAAGGGATGGGGCACACATTTTTACAATTTATCACAGCCTTCTCCCGTCATACATTTACAATTAAATGTCAACAATGATAATAGGCATAAACATAAAGTATATATATATAACAGAGGGCCTGTATCGCTCACCTGGATACCAAAGCAATCATGGCAAAATATTCTCCGAATGAGATCAAGGGAATATGCCAGACCCCAAGGCCAATCCTTGTAGCATATCTGTACATGTATTAGATTCTTCATGCCCAGCAATTTTATGTATGGTTATGGGGTGGGGATCTCAACTGTTTCCAAGCTGTGACTCAGAAACTAGGTCCCTAGGGTTGTGGCCAGACCCCAGGATCAATTCTAATATCGTGACTGCATTTGTCTCTTTTTGCCCAGCATTTGTATATATAGTTTTGGGGTGGGGATCTCAACCATTTCAAAGTTATGACCCAGGGGTTAAGTCTGCAAGGGTGGGGCAGACCCTGGGGTCAATTCTAATATCATGACTGCATTCGTCTTTTTATGCCCAACAATTGTATATATAGTTTTGGGGTGGGGATCTAAACCATTTCGAAGTTATGACCCAGGGGTTAAGTCTCCAAGGGTGGGGCAGTCCCCAAGGCCATCCTGGAAGCATATGTGCAATCATCTCTTTATACTCAGCAATTGTATATACCGTTATAGGGTGGGGCTCTCAACTGTTTCCAAGCTGTGACTAACAAACTAGGTCCCTAGGGGTT
>NW_018408441.1:797278-802465 GCF_002113885.1 Mizuhopecten yessoensis
AATCCCCACCACCTAGGGATGCTTCCAGTCAAATATGGTTGATATCCACTTCTTAGTTCCAGAGAAGAAGTCGCTTAAAGCAATATAGCCAAATTGACCCCTTTTTGCCCCGCCTCTCAGCCCCCTGGGGGGTCAGCTCCATCATTTGTACAATTTTGAAGCCCCACCACCTAGGGATGCTTCCAGTCAAATTTAGTTGAATTCCAATCAGTGGTTAAGAAGAAGAAGTCGTTTAAAGAACGGACGGACGGACGGATGGACAACGGACGCCACGGTATGGCATAAGCTCACCTTGGTCCTTCTAAAAAAATATATATTGAATTTAGTACCGGAACGAGACATCTGTACGGGGCTAAACACCTTTCTTCAACCATGGGACAAACCTTTCTGTAAAAAGGAATATTCACGAGACGAATATCCCTTTTCAAATGTTTTCATAAAGTGCATATATGCAATGACAAACTACACGTATAAAAAAGAAACATTTGTGATTTTTTTTATTACATTGTCTTTGGCCAATTTTTTTTTCTATACCATGCATATAAATTTATGTATACTCTCTCTCCCACTTTCACTGTCTCCATACGCTAACACTTAGTAAGTCATATTAGCCATCACACACTAAACTGTATGACAAAACCATTACGTGTACATGTAGAATATCTGTCAGATATGGGACGTGTTGAGATACTTGATAATGATATTTTTTCAATACTTTTCATAGATTAAAGCATTCTTGTCAATGGACCCTTTTTTATGATGAGCCAACTTTTCTTTAATCATTTCATTTTTGTCCGAAACAGAAGCCGTAGTTATCGGCAGCACGCATCATTTTTACAACGTAAACAAATGTTTCTTCCCCTGTTTTCAATACGTATTCCGATTCTATCTGAAGTCGAAAAATATTCAGTTATTAATCTTGGCCCGTCATTTTGAAATTTTTAATCTAGCTGCGATAATGTAGCTTTCTGACGACGAGAGATTTTTTGTATATATTGCATCGTCGCGCCAGAGGAAGCCGGGTATTCATATTAGTACTAATTTAAATCTTGTATGTAAAAACAAACAAAAAATCGTTAAATTCAGCAATATAATTAAATCATACCATTTTACTGAACCCGGTTATATTACAAATTATGTAAATCTAAAAGCGCACGTATCTCATTTGACCCCGATCACGAGTACCGACAGAGACAGAATACGCCGTGGCTATCACAACAATTAACCCTTGGAGGGCCTCATGACAAAATCAAACTAACCAGTCACTTATCCCTTCCTTTCGCATAAACCACTGTATAATTATAGAAACACAAAGTAAACTCTCTCCGATACATGCCCATTGACATATTAAACTCAGACAAAGATACTAGCGAGGCTAATAGTTTTAGATATTTATTCATAACATAAACAGCGCCAGCATTTCTGTCGATTCCATTTCAGCTTAATCGGCTATCCGGAAGAATACATGCACCGTACTAACTGCTAGGGCAGTTATTTTCTCCTTTGAATACTTCCCACCTGTAATAATGATTCCGTAACGTACTCCTTGCACTATCTTTTGACCATTTGGCAACTTTTCGCTTCGTAGCTTACACGGTACAACACTTTTCTTTGGCTTACTTCACACGGCCAGTCATTTTGATTACAAAGAAATGGTGTGCAATGCGCATGCGCTAGTAGAGGGAAATCCCTGAACAAAACGCTGGTCAGACAGGTAGAAATGCCGATGATTATCTTAGATTTAATCATTTTTATGAATCTATTTCAGCCAAATCCGATCGTTATTTTCCATAAGGAGTATCACTTGATATGTTTATGTAGTATTTGAAAAAAAGACAAAAAAAATAGTTACTTCAGCGTGATGCCCCTTTAATACACAAATACATTGTGTGATAAATTGTGTTTCCACTTTGGTTTATGTATGAAATTGATTTCAAAACTTATTTCATTGATTTGAAACTATATGCATTATAAGTAATTCATCAACGTTTAATGTTCAATTCTGTTTACTAAATAATCTGTTTTTAGTTTACATCATTATAATTAACACAATCATTTAAGTGATTATATTGTGTCTGAATTTAGCTTCACTTGTCCTTTTCAGTAAGTTTCTCCACGGCAGTTGTACCCAAGAACGTAGCCCCGGCCGCAGTTGTCCCTACAGTGGCAGCCCCAGTGAGTCCCAGACCTGCAGCCCCCACAGACTGAAGGACAGCCACAGCCGACCCTGCAGCCACGGTCCCTCCATTGGCAACTGCGGCAGCCGACATTAACTGTGCTGCCAGCGACCCTGAAAATGAAGCAACCCATAGTGATCTTTCAAGTGTTCATATTTTCATTGGTAGCTTTTAATCAGACCTTTAATTGAAGGGAAATTTTTTAAAAGGTTCCGTAGGCATCTTAAGATATTGTTGTTTGAAATTTGAATTTAGGCATCACCCTCAGAGAAAGTACGAAATGGAACACCCATGTTAGTAACTTCTGCAGCAAAGCAAAAGAATTGCAAAACTAAAACAACTGGCATTCATATACAATTAGTGCTACAAATACACACGGGAATGGATCAAGTGTAGGGGATATGCTATTTAAACCAACTCGACTATTAATTTCAATTTCAACAAATTTTATTGAGTTAACAAAAGGATTAGACAACAGGCAGTGCCTTACTACCAATCACTTGTAGACGGAAAGATATAGATACGATACAATGTTCAGCATTATTCACGACCATGTCAGCATCAGAAAAAAAACATTTCGTTTCTCCTACTGGTCTGTCCAGAAATATGACCCCGAACTTCTTTCCAAAATTCTGTGGAATTTCGTGCCAGGTGAGCTAAAAATGTTGTTGACCTCTGTGACCTCTGAAGTAGGTTGAGGTCATTTTCATTCGCAAACTTTGGTGAGCTCTATCCCAGGAAGTCACCAGCCAAATATTATAATTTTATGCCTTTTAATTCTTCTTTAGAAGTAGTTTGAACCGTTTGACATATTTGAATGCTGTGACCTTGAAAGTAAGTCAAGGTCATTTTCATTCGCAAACTTTGTTAGGCTCTTTCCCAGGAAGCCACCTGCCAAATATTAAGATTTTATACCTTTCAGTTCTTCAGAAGAAGTTGTTCCAAGTGTTAGACATATCTGACTCCTGTGACCTTGAAAGTAAGTCAAGGTCACTTTCATTCGCAAACTTTGTTGGGCTCTTTCCCAGGAAATAACCAGCCAAATATTAAGGTGCTATAACTTCCAGTTCTTCAAAAGAAGTCGTTTGAAGTGTCCGACACATTTGACCCCTGTGACCTTGAAAGAAGGTCAAGGTCACTTTCATCCTCAAACTTTGTTGGGCTCCAACCCAGGAAGCCATCAATCAAATATCAAGATTCTATACCTTTCAGTTCTTCAGAAGAAGTCATTTGAAGCTTTTGACACATTTGACCCCTGTGACCTTGAAGGTAGGTTTAGGTCATTTTCATTCTCAAACTTTGTTGGGCTCCATCCCAGGAAGCCATCAGCTAAATATGAAGGTTCTATACCTTTTAGTTCTTCAGAAGAAGTCGTTTGAAATTTTTGACATATTTGACCCCTGTGACCTTGAAAGTAGGTCAAACTAATTTTCATTCTCAAACTTTGTTGGGCTCTATCCCAGGAAGCCACCAGCCAAATATGAAGATTCTATACCTTTTAGTTTTTCAGAAGAAGTCGTTTGAAGTTTTTGACATATTTGACCCCTGTGACCTTGAAAGTAGGTCAAAGTCATTTTCGTTCTCAAACTTTGTAGGGCTCCTACCAACAAAGCTTTCAGCCAAATATCATGACTCTAGGCCTGTCCATTCTTCAGGTGAACTTGTTTAAATGAAACGTTGACGGACGAGGACGGACGCCGGACCATGAAATAAGCTCACTTGCCCTTTGGGAAGGCGAGCTAAAAAGGATTGTTCTGCTACAGTAGATAAATGTACCTGCTGCAATCCCACCGGAAGCAAATCCCACGGCACCCAGCACGACTGGTGTGGCCGCCACCACGACCACTCCACCGAGTACAGACAGACCAATCTTGGCCAAAGTCCAGGATCCTTTTGATGAACTTTCTGGAGGAGGATTCTCTTCCTTGGAGTCAGAATCATCCGGTTCCAAAATTACTTGAGCTCGTCGTAATTCTGACAATTTATACACCTTTTCTCTCTTCTTGTCACACATAACTGCTGCTTGTGCCCTGTGCAGTCTGAGCTTTCTTTTCTCTTCCTCCTCCTTGGCACGGTCAGTCATATTTGAGTGTGTCCGTTTCTGTATTAACTCTATACTTGGTCTCTGTAAAATAGAAAGTTATGTTCTAGTAGACAAGTATGTAAAATTAAATCAAAGATGAAAAAAGCATGCTTTATGAATCGGCGGTGTTGCTATACAAGATAATTGGGCATCACTTAACAACAACAGCAGCTGAGAAATTATATTAGGAGTTGGATGCCAAATACAATTGATCATTATTTGCCATGCATTATGTTTAAATGTGTGATATGAACTTGATATAAATTGTATAGAGTCGAGAGCAAACTAGAAAACGTCTGTATGTCATGAATGTCACATTGGCCATGTGGTTAACCTATAAAACGCAACTGTGACCTTTGTGTTGACCTTAGAACCCAGGAATACAAACTTAACAGCATGTTCATGCTTAACCTTTGTATAAACTTTAATAATAACTTGTTAAAAAATAAAGTTGATTGAATCATGACATTTTAAATCGGGACAGGGAAGGGAGGGGACAGGAGGGATGTACATGGGTAACGTACACTACTATTAATTTGATATCCCCCGGTGATGGAGGGATATAAAGAGGTTTTCATAGCACAGATAATATTTTCAAACAAGAGGTCCATGGGCCTTAACGGTCACCTGATATATTTATACAGAGAGTTGATTTCGTTTTTAACATGAACAGAAATATTATTCAAAGTGACAAAAAACAATAAAACCACCTTATTCAATATCAAGCATACAGATTTCAGACTAAAAAGGATTTGAAACTAGCACCTCTGATTCTAAACAAGGAAAATGAAGAAATTTTAGCACACTGACTCCCTTGAGCCCCACCCTACAGCCCTTGGGGGTAGGGCTGGCTCAAAATTTTCAAAGTATCAAACTGTCAACTCAAGGTTATAATTCCAATCAAGTTATTAACATGTAATATTCAAA
>NW_018408441.1:805841-814400 GCF_002113885.1 Mizuhopecten yessoensis
ACTATTTTTGTTGACCTTTGTCCATGGAAGGTCCCTGCAAAATTTCATTGAAATTGGTTCAGGGGTTTTGGAGAAGAAGTCGAAAATGTAAATTGTTTACGGACGCACGACGGACGACGACGGACAAAATGCGATCGCAATAGGTCACTTGAGACTTTGTCTCAGGTGACCTAAAAAGTCATGTCCCAATGTCGAATTCATTATTCACTGCACTTTTAAACTATTATGGCACTTGTACCTTATTTTCTATGTTTAAGACACGACTTGTTTTAATTCCTCGATACTCAATAGGTTACGCTCAATTTTGCTCTCTGTACACCTAGAACATGTCATAGCAAAATCAAAAGGCTCAGTATACGCCACCATAAAGTGGGTGAGACAAGAAAACTAGTTCGATCCTTTGATGTACATCAAAAGAATCTGTCAATCAGGTAATGGTAAAATTTGCTGCTGTGAAATCGGGTGTTGCTCTTCTCCTAGCGGTTGGACAAGTTTTTGTACCTAATTAAATATTAATGAGGTTGATGTCAGCAAAGGGCCGAGATTTGTGGTGTGATTGGCACGAAGTGCAGTCATTTGTTTCAGCACGCACTGACCTCAATCTCATTAATATTCAAAAAAGTGGCAGGCTGACTACGAAAAACTTTGAAACTCTGAAATAGCGTGTGTTTTTGGAGTAAACAGAGTTTCAACAAGAAATGTTGTTTTTGAAGCAAGAAAGTTAGGTGGAGTCGACATTTCGACATAGAGAGCTTTCCTCCCTTCTCCTATATATATGATCATTGGACCGGTGTCATTTTTACCGAAAGTCGATCTAAACCCCTAAAACATGAAAAACATGAAAAATTACTCAGAACACCTTAGTTTAGCCTAAACTGTTTAGGTCCAAATATAGCTGTAACAAATTCTCAGGTCCCTGACAAGTCTTCAACAAGTACTTGTAACACAAATAGCATGTTTGATAATATTTTCTCTCCAAGAGCCACATCATCTCCATATAAGGGAAAAAAAAGACACATCCTTAAAAACCTACATGTTTTGTGCACATGTTTTTATTTTATGTTGATTTTGGAAGAAACGACGTGACATGTTTTTATACATGATTTTATTTTAAGTTTTTATAATAAATGGCTTTAATTGTCACATAATTGTTTTCATTGGGCATAATGCCTATATATATGTATTCAGATCAGTATGATGTGACATGGTTTACATGTCTTGTGTACATGTTTTTATTTTACGTTGTTTTTGGAAGAAACAGCCTTTTTCAATTCATACTGTGGTAAGTTACTTGTTTTTATTTGACTATTGAGCTTTTGGTAAAAGCTTGCTGTATGACTCGGTACTGAACTGCACATCACAAATAGCATGTTTGATAATATTCCCTCTCCAAGAGCCACATTATCTCCATATTAAAAGAAGAAAAAAACACATCCTCAGAAACCTACAAACGTAGTAATTCTTAAGATCATTGTTGCAAATGGAGGTGGAATGAAGAGCAAATATCCATGGTAAATAACATGCTAGACTTGACCAACCCTGATATCTTCATAGCCACAGAGACAAAATTTGATGAAACCATCACATCAAGTAAATATACCCAGAACACTATACCATACACCGTAGAGATAGAAACCGGCACATGGCGGTTGTGTAGCTATAGCCATAAAAAATGACATATCATCACATGCAACAGAATTTGAGAAAGAAGACTGTGAATTGACATGGGCAGAGCTACATATTATAGGATCACCAGTAACGTAATCGCCCTCCCAACTTTAATACTAGGTCAACCCTAAACCCACTGGACAACAGTATATCTGAAATCAGAAGGAAACATCCGGACTCTAACATAATATTAGGAGGAGATTTTAACCTACCTGGTATAAATTGGGAATCATCCACAGTACTAGTGTCCCAAGGCGCATTACAGGTACCAAACTTTGTGATGAGCTTCTCACTATATCGAGAGAATACAACCTGGAACAAATGGTTATGGATCCAACTAGGGGTAACAACATACTAGACTTGTGCTTTACATCCAACCCGGGCAGAGTAGAAAAAACATACACTGGACCGGGCATAAGTGACCATGACCACATCACAGTGATTATGAACACACTATTGAATGCCCAGGTTAACAGGAAGAAAGCCAGGACAGTAAACCTATATGATAAGATAAATTGGACTGAGGTGCATGCTGACTTGTACGAAGCACAGGACCAGTTCTTCATGGGCTTACCACAGGACAATACTAGAGTAACCTTCGTGCCATAATAGATAGCATTGTGTTGAACCATATGTCCTGTAAGACAGCCAGCAGCCGACAGAGCCTACATGGTTAAAGAGAAACACCATCAAACTCATCAGGAAGAAGCAGCGAATCTACAACAAAGCCAAGCTGTAAAACAACCGCCAGCATTGAAAAGCGTTGCATAACATCAGGAAAGAGTGTCAGGAGAAGCTGAAAGAGGACTACACTGCATACATCAACAACATCATAGACCCCATCAATGATCCAACATCGAAAAAGCTATGGGGATTCATAATTCTAAGAGGAAGGACACATGTGCAGTGCCAACTTTGAAATCAGATGGACAGATACACAGTCAAGTAAATCCAACGCCAATACCCTCAACAAACAGTTCAGCTCAGTATTTACCAGAGAGGATCGATTGGATGAACCATCACTTGGTCCTTCACCCTACCCAGTTATAACCTAACAAAGCTCCAGGACCCGATGGTATCAAGACCAGAGTACTAGAAGACGGAGCAGCTCAGTAAGCACTCATATTGTCATTCCTTTTCCAGCAATCCATCAACACCAGACAAGTCCCATCAGACTGGGGGAAAGCCAATGTAGTACCTATATTTAAGAAGGGTGATTGATCACAACCTGGGAACTACCGGCCGGTATCGCATACTTCTGTGTGCTGTAAACTGTTGGGGCACATAGTGGTAAGCAGTGTCATGGACCATCTTGACATGCAGGAACACTATCAGACTAACCAGCATGGTTTTGGATGACGCCGGTCTTGTGAGTCACAACTCACCATCACCACCAGTGATCTCGCTTATAGTCTAAACAACAAAGCGGAGGTTGATCTGATTGTATTGGATTTTTCAAAGGCCTTTGACAAAGTCCCTCACCGAAGAGCAGTACGCAAATTACAACACTACAGACTTAACAACAGAGTGGTAGTATGGATCCAAGGCTTCCTGCAGAGTAGAACCCAACAGGTTGTAGTTGACGGTGACGTATCCACAACAGCAGATGTCCTATCAGGGGTACCACATGGACAACAATAGGCCTGATCCTGTTCCTACTTTATATCAACGAAGTTGTTGACAACATAAACAGCACCATCCGTATGTTTGCCGACAACTGTCTCCTGCATCGTGAGATCAACAACCAACACGACCAGGAAATATTACCTGCATGAGTGGTCAGTGAAGTGGCAGATGGCCTTCAACACCAAAAACATGCTCAATACACCGTCCCACCAAGCTGTCACACAACCAGGACTGCACAGTGCCATAAAGCTGTCACACAGCCAGGACTGCACAGTGCCATCAAGCTGTCACTCAGTCAGGACTGCACAGTGCCATCAAGCTGTCACACAGCCAGGACTGCACAGTGCCATCAAGCTGTCACACAGCCAGGACTGCACTGTGCCACCAAGCTGTCACACAGTCAGGACTGCACCGTGCCACCAAGCTGTCACACAGCTAGGACTGCACAGTGCCATCAAGCTGTCACACAGTCAGGACTGCACAGTGCCATCAAGCTGTCACACAACCAGGACTGCACAGTGCCATAAAGCTGTCTCACAGCCAGGACTGCACAGTGCCATCAAGCTGTCACACAGCCAGGACTGCACCGTGCCACCAAGCTGTCACACAGCCAGGACTGCACTGTGCCATCAAGCTGTCACACAGCCAGGACTGCACCTAGCCACCAAGCTGTCACTCAGTCAGGACTGCACCGTGCCATCAAGCTGTCACACAGCCAGGACTGCACCTAGCCACCAAGCTGTCACTCAGTCAGGACTGCACCGTGCCACCAAGCTCTCACACAGCCAGGACTGCACTGTCCCACCAAGCTTGAACACAGCCAGGAATGCACCGTGCCATCAAGCTGTCACACAGCCAGGACTGCACAGTGCCATCAAGCTGTCACACAGCCAGGACTACACCGTGCCACCAAGCTGTCACACAGCCAGGACTGCACTCCAAGCTGTCACACACACCTCAACAGGCTTTTGCAGTGCCATCAAGCTGTCACACAGCCAGGACTACACCGTGCCACCAAGCTGTCACACAGCCAGGACTGCACTGTCCCACCAAGCTGTCACACAGCCAGGACAGCATGTTATGAAAGCAAGTTTAGTCTTCCTAGTTACTTCCCTTCATGCATGCTCATGATCATACGCTAAGGATCCGTCCCACCAAGCAGTTGAGCTAGCCAGGACAGCATGTATGAAGGTGAATAAAATTGTCATATGAAGTAAACGTGTCACAAGCTATCTCGCATGCATTGCAACGAGGCGTCATTGAGGACAAGCGCCACTCAACAGACTTGTAGGTCACACGCTGACTCTATGACACAGATAAGATAGCCCCTTAACCCTTTCTGATCACACCAAGTACAACACATTAGAATTTAAGCTGCCTTACTCAAATTTACAGTATCTGCCTAACTTACGAAGGACTTGTATTGTCATTTGTCAACACATAATAGTTGTATCTAGATCAAAGGGCAAATGACTATAGGTCTCAGTCTCACTAGGGTCAAATTTGATTTGATGATAATTGGTACCAAATGAATTGTTGACAGTTGACCGTTACCCTCCATAACTTCTTTTTTGTAGAACACAAAAAAGACAGATCAACAATAGGTAAGATGAGATAAATTACCTCAACAGGCTTTTGTACACTAGCCGTTATCTCGGGTGATCTAAAAAAAACATTTTTAAGCAGGCAAAATTGTTAGTTTTTATCGACTTAAGAAATTGACAGCAAATTATTAGAAACTATTCCATTTTGTATATATATATGTGAAATCTCATAACAAACAGCTTATTAAGAAATGATTTTCTCTTGTACTCAAAATTTCTTTATCAGCTCTAGAAGATTTTTCTTCTATTTCAGTATATACCTGTTGTTTACAGTAGCATTCTCCAATTGTACTAAGCTGTTTACAATAATTTAATTCAGGGTTAATCTGAGCAACTCTCTCTCTTTACCTTCTCTTTCCTATCCTACCTCATGTCCCCTATTATCTGGGTTTTTTACTCATATACTCAACATATTGCTGCATATTTCATTCTCAAATATTATAGTCATAAAACATGTGGTCCTCAAATCTCATATGTATTTCTTCAACTGGAGATGGATTTACACAAGTTGTAACTTGTTTCAAAATTCAATTTCATCAATTTTGAATTGCTTTTTATTACATTAGACTTACTAATAAATGCGGTTTTTTTTGTATAAGCGATGTGACACAATTGCTCTAACTTAACCCATATCAGCCCACAATACCTGTATGACACCCCTTTTGGAACACTTCTAAAGAAAAATAGACCATATTAAGATAGATCTATCCGTATTTTATTAGTAAGTTTTAATAAACAGAATATTAGCCCTCAGCCTTCGACCCTCGAGCTGATATGGGAGTCGGGGTGCGATATGGAAAAAGGTGTGTATTATTCTCTATATTTTATACTGTAAATAAAAAGAAAGGAAATTAAGTTTATATTAAGAAAAGATTTCAATTGCGCAGCAGGGATATTTCAAGGAGAAATTATCTCTCCTTTGTTGTTTCCCCTTTGCATGTACGTCAATTGCGAAAAAAATGGAGCTATGAATCAAAAATGAAATGGCTACAGAATGAATCCATGGGTCTGAAGACTAATAGAATCTATCACTCCTGTGTGATGTAGACAGAGATATCTCAACCAGAGGGCGAGACATTTTTTTAGGTTAAAGCCTCGTGCTAAACCTAAAACATATCTCATCCCGAGGGTTGAGATATCTCTGTCTACATCACACAGGAGTGATTGATTATTTTCTCCCACATTTTCATACCGTAAAAAATATCTTTGTATTTTTGACCCCAATGCACCGAACAATCATCAATTAAATTCACCAAAAATTCTTCCCTTTTCACTCTTTTTTCCTATGGCAACACATTCGCCTATTTTGAACTATAGGAATGCTGTGCTTGCCACGTTTTGTTTACATGTGTATTATACATGTGTGTAAAGAGTGATGATGTAATCGGTTTTGCTAAAAGTGCACAGGGTCACAGGTCATGTTGAAAGAAGTGTGTCGTCTGTGATGTAACAGCGCGTGTCAGCTGTCTTGATCGAGGTAGATCAAGACAGGTTTATCTTTTCCCTACCAAAAACAGGAATGTACCTCCGAAGTGTGGGAGAAAATGATTTCTGTACTAGCAAATTACACAGACAAGTGGGTTTGAACACATGGACAGCAACATGCTATAAAACTGAAATTGATGTCGTAGAATATTTAAAGTACATGCATAAGGGCTATTTTTGTATATGTGTGAAATTATGTCAAACATATCTAGAACAGCTCATTAAGGACTCCTTTTAATTGCTCGGCGGGGATTTGTCGAGAGGAATTGCATCTCCCTTGTTGTTCCCACCTATATGTCTATGATTGCGAGATGTATCGATCACCATGTATGCAGATAAATGGTATATTGAAAATCCCGAGTCTACAGAAAATTGCTCATTATTTCCAGTGTGAGAATACCTTTAAGGGCCAAGCTGCACTTTCATTGGAAGAAGTATATCAGCAAATTATTTATACCGACAGACCTGTACAGTCTAGATCTGTACATGCTTGCATGAGCTGCAATCCTGGCACTAAATTAATAGCATTCACCAGTGGCTGATAGTTATAGACACACATAACTCCTTTTTTGTGGCAGAATATATATAGCCATGCACAGAATGATAACTGCAGTACAGATCACATGTGTTATCATAGAATTTTAGAGCATTGTTTCTTACTTTTTTATCTGTGCCACAAATATCAACATCCTCATATTGAAATTTACTGTGCATAATCAGAAACGTATACGTATCTCTGGTGTAATTTATATAACTCTGCATCGCAGCTTAGATCACCAACGGAGCCCAGCGTATTATGCTATCTTTTTTAATTAAATAGACCAAAGAACTTTTGTTATCATTTATTTATTTTGTGGGGCTAAGCTTATTCCCAATACCATATGTATACAACTGTTAAGTGTACCCCAGGTATATGATTGACCTCAAGCGATGGGATGGGTCTTATATCATTGGGACATCTTCATTTTGTATGAAAATCTAGACTACATATACACTGTTTTTCTTATCAAACCTTTTTTTTAAAGAAAAGAAGAAGAAGAAACGTGTCGAAAACAATCGTCCTAAAATTAAACTCATTTGTTGAACTTTTAACTTGCATTTGGTAAATTCAAAAGAGTTGCTTCCCTTCAACCAATTGCAATGGCACTATACATATCATATTTAGCCGCGGTAATCCTCCCTAATTATTGGCGGGACAGGCAGTCCCTTCCCCAACATTCGGCTCTTACTGGTATTTGCTATTAGTCCAAAACTGTTGTGAATTCAATCAATCGGTCTCAAACTTTTCCAGTTATCTAGCTGATCACAGTTCAATTCAATGTTGGTAGTTTCGTTTCCAGAAAACAAAAGTTCATTTCTCGGAAAACGGAACCGGACACAAATCCTAGCCTAGATCATTTTTTTACAAGTGCAGTGGCATCTAGGGTTTCCAATAGGCCTACCAATCAAGACGAATGGGGTTAAATATGTTTTTTCAACGGAAATATTTACAGGATTTCGAAGGGTCGAAGAAGGGAGATGGCCTGCTTAATTGACGCAAAGTTGGTGCAGAGTATAACGTCTCTGGTTGGTGTCACTGGAAAGCAGACAACATTTCTTCACATGCCAGAATCCTAACAATAATCCAGCCATTTAACAGTTTAATCCAAAATAAAATGACACTGCCACACATATATACATATACTGACCTACCAGAGTCAGCAGACGATCGCACTCCCTCTCGACGCTCAGCAAAATCAGGAATCGATCCTCCGCGTGAGCATGCGCAATAAACACGTGCCTCCATGGAGCAGCCGCAGCTCATTTTCCGAACCGCTACTGTTTTGACATATAATGTCTCTTTCTAGGGTAAAAGGTCAGGCGCGTAGCTACCATGTAAGCCAATAAGCCCGGGCTTGCACATGATTTTGACAAGTATAGGTTTTCATGACATTATTTTTTCTTGCTGATACTATAAAGTGGAGTTTAAGTTTTGAATATATAGTATACATATGTAATTCCTCAGATATGATACAGTGTTAATAGCTAGTACAAAAATGTATGAAGTTTAGACATGTCCATTGCATTAATGGACAGTTCCAGGCGGAACTAAACTGCTCGATTGAGTAAATTGAGAAACTCACGCCTGGCGCAAACGACTCCGAGTATGGCACAGTGGACACAGACAATCAATGTG
>NW_018408441.1:814955-815332 GCF_002113885.1 Mizuhopecten yessoensis
CTTCGGCAACCCCATGTCGGGGCTTACACATGGTAAAGGGGCTGGCTACGCGCCTGAAGGTGGTGTTATTTCGACCACTTTTGGACCCTATGTCGTTTATACTATACGAGTTACCGTTCTTGAACGTCACGTGGGGAGTATTTGCGGGCTTATTTAGTAATCTAGTGATAACCGTCCACCAGACTCGTTGCTCTACAAACATATACAAATTTTAGTTATTCATATGGGGAACTTCGACCACCGTACTGTGGTAACTTCGACCACACCAGCAGTGGCGGATCCAGAGGGGGTTTTGGGCTTCAGGAACCACCCCCCCCAGCCTGAGAATTTTCTTTAGAAATCATGTATTTTCACCATTTCCCCCCACAAGGAACACC
>NW_018408441.1:815377-816577 GCF_002113885.1 Mizuhopecten yessoensis
CCCCCCCTGGAAATTTGGAAACCCCCTAGATAGGTCTCTGGTCCGCAACTGACCAGAGTATTTTCGACCACCATTCCTTATAAAACGCTTCAAAATCAGTTCAACCTGTGTATTCCTGACGCGATATTGCGTTTATAATTTGTATCTTTAGGCACATAGATGCATCCACTTTTTACACTAAGTACAGATTGCCCAGTTCAGTTCATTATTACATCCTGTACAGTACTCCCCCAAGCAAATGAAGCAAGTCTTCTCCAACACAAAGTTTCTTTCTTTAAACGGCGTTTCTTGGTCGTTTCTCCTCCCCCTTTGACTTTTTTCCAGATTTCGCTTTTGTTGTCTCATTTTCTTTGCCTGAAGTTTATCTTCTTCTTTTATAATTTCGTTGCAGGTAAGTAACCGATAGCTTGTGACAGTCTTTTTTGCGTTAACCTTTTTTCACAGGTGTGGGCATTTTAAACATGTTTTCAATGTCGTTGTACAAAGTGTCCGACAGATTAAGATTTTCCTTTTCGCTTTGTTCCTGGACAGCACTAGTGTCCTTTACAAGTGCCTGTAACAGGGGTACTATATCCTCATCTGGAATACTGACTTCACTGTCAGTATGATTCTCAGCCGCAGCTGTTTCCAGGGATACAGGGACATGCGTTTTTTGACTCATTGGTGACGGATTTTCGGATGGAATAGTAGACATCGTTGATGATGTAACTTCCGATGATGCAGTTGTGACTAGGGTTGCAGGAGTTTCCGATGGGGTATGATGATCGTGATCCGATTCATAGATTGATGGTGTGTCATACAAGGTATTTGGGAACGCTCCACTGGGTATTTGGGAACGCTCCACTGGGTATTTGGGAACGCTCTATTGGGAACGCTCCACTGGGTATTTGGGAACGCTCCACTGGATAGTCATACAAACCACAAATCCTTTTTTTAATATTGGCGCTCGTCATTGCTGCCGACCATGCTCCATTAAACAGGCGAGGCAAGGATCCTTTATTTACTACATGATTTGCACTAGTAGCCAGAAACTCCGAACAATGTCAATTAAAAATTTGATACAAGGCTCTTGCGTCATGAAGGTAAAAGATAAATGTTTTTTGACATATATGTGTGTAGTATATTTCAATTTAAGGGACATCACGTGAAGAGCCCTATTTTTTTAATGAATGTATGTATTGTATGCACTTCCACTTATGT
>NW_018408442.1:0-1842 GCF_002113885.1 Mizuhopecten yessoensis
TATGACCATTACATCTAACATATACCTCCCGTTGAAGGGTGTGACGTTTACATCTTACATATACTCCCGTTGTAGGGTGTGAACTTTACATCTTACATATACTCCCGTTGTAGGGTGTGAACTACCGTTGTAGAGTGTGACCTTTACACCTTACATATACCTCCCGTTGTAGAGCTTACCTCCCGTTGTACGGTTGTGACATTTACAACTTACATATACCGCCCGTTGTAGAGTAAGACCTTTACATCTTACATATACCTCCCGTTGCAGGGTGTTACCTTTACATCTTACGTATACCTCATGTTGTAGGGTGTGACCTTTACATCTTACATATTCCTACCGTTGTAGAGTGTGACCTTTACACCTTACATATACCTCCCGTTGTAGAGTGTGACATTCACACCTTACATATACTTGCCGTTGTAGGGTGTGACCTTTACATCTTACATATTCTTACCGTTGTAGAGTGACTTTTACATCATACCTATACCTCCCGTTCTAGAGCGTGACCTTTACATCTTACATATACCTCCCGTTGTAGGGTTGTGACCTTTACACCTTACATATACCTCCCGTTGTAGGGTGTGACCTTTACACCTTACATATACCTCATGTTGTACGGTGTGACCTTTACATCTTACATATACCTCCCGTTGTAGAGTGTGACATTCACACTTTACATATACTCCCGTTGTAGGGTGTGACGTTTACATCTTACATATACCTACCGTTGTAAGGTGTGACCTTTACATCTAATATATACCTCCCGTTGGAGGGTGTGACCTTTACATCTTACATATACCTCATGTTGTAGGGCGTGACCTTTACACCTTACATAAACTTCCCATTGTAGGGTGTGACCTTAACATCTTACATATACCTCCCGTTGTAAAGTGTGACATTCACACCTTACATATACTTGCCGTTGTAGGGTGTGACCTTTACATCTTACATATACCTCCCGTTGGAGGGTGTGACCTTTACATCTTACATATTCCTGCCGTTGTAGGGTGTGACCTTTACATCATACCTATACCTCCCGTTCTAGAGTGTGACCTTTACATCTTACATATACCTCCCGTTGTAGGGTTGTGACCTTTACACCTTACATATACCTCCCGTTGTAGGGTGTGACCTTTACACCTTACATATACCTCATGTTGTAGGGTGTGACCTTTACATCTTACATATACCTCCCGTTGTAGAGTGTGACATTCACACTTTACATATACTCCCGTTGTAGGGTGTGACGTTTACATCTTACATATACCTACCGTTGTAAGGTGTGACCTTTACATCTAATATATACCTCCCGTTGGAGGGTGTGACCTTTACATCTTACATATACCTCATGTTGTAGGGCGTGACCTTTACACCTTACATAAACTTCCCATTGTAGGGTGTGACCTTAACATCTTACATATACCTCCCGTTGTAAAGTGTGACATTCACACCTTACATATACTTGCCGTTGTAGGGTGTGACCTTTACATCTTACATATACCTCCCGTTGGAGGGTGTGACCTTTACATCTTACATATTCCTGCCGTTGTAGGGTGTGACCTTTACATCATACCTATACCTCCCGTTCTAGAGTGTGACCTTTACATCTTACATATACCTCCCGTTGTAGGGTTGTGACCGTTACACCTTACATATACCTCCCGTGGTAGGGTGTGACCTTTATATCTTACATATACCTCCCGTTGTAGGGTGTGACCTTTACACCTTACATTTACCTCCCGCGGTAGGGTGTGACCATTACATCTCACATATACCTCCCGTTCTAGAGTGTGACCTTTACATCTTACATATACTTCCCGTGGTAGGGTGTGACCTTTA
>NW_018408442.1:3393-9044 GCF_002113885.1 Mizuhopecten yessoensis
CACACCTTACATATACCTTCCATTGTAGGGTGTGACCTGTACACCTTACATATACCTCCCGCGGTAGGGTGTGACCAGTACATCTATTATATACCTCCCGTTGAAGGGTGTGACCTTTACACCTTACATATACCTCCCCTAGTAGGGTGTGACCTTTACATCTTACATATACCTCACGTTGTAGAGTGTGACATTCACACCTTGCATATACTCCCGTTGTAGGGTGTGAACTTTACATCTTACAATTATCTCCCGTTGTATGATGTGACGTTTACATCTTACATATACCTACCGTTGTAGGGCGTGACCTCTACATCTAATATATACCTCCCGTTGGAGGGTGTGACTTTTACATCTTACATATACCTCATGTTGTACGGTGTGACCTTTACACCTTACATATACTCCCGTTGTAGGGTGTGAACTTTACATCTTACAATTATCTCCCGTTGTAGGATGTGACGTTTACGTCTTACATATACCTACCGTTGTAGGGCGTGACCTTTACATCTAATATATACCTCCCGTTGGAGGGAGTGACTTTTACATCTTACATATACCTCATGTTGTCGGCTGTGACCTTTACATCTTACATATACCTTCCATTGTAGGGTGTGACCTTTACATCTTACATATACCTTCCATTGTAGGGTGTTACCTTTACATCTTACATATGCCACACGTTGTAGAGTGTGACATTCACACCTTGCATATACTCCCGTTGTAGGGTGTGAACTTTACATCTTACAATTATCTCCCGTTGTAGGATGTGACGTTTACGTCTTACATATACCTACCGTTGTAGGGCGTGACCTCTGCATCTAATATATACCTCCCGTTGGAGGGTGTGACTTTTCCATCTTACATATACCTCATGTTGTAGGTCGTGACATTTACATCTTACATGTACTTCCCGTTGTAGAGTGTGACCTTTACATCTTACAAATACCTCCCGTTGCAGAGTGTGACCTTTGACCTCTACATCTAATATATACCTCCCGTTGGAGGGGGTGACCTTTACATCTTACATATACCTCATGTTGTCGGCTGTGACCTTTACATCTTACATATACCTCACGTTGTAGAGTGTGACATTCACACCTTGCATATACTCCCGTTGTAGGGTGTGAACTTTACATCTTACAATTATCTCCCGTTGTAGGATGTGACGTTTACATCTTACATCTACCTACCGTTGTAGGGCGTGACCTCTGCATCTAATATATACCTCCCGTTGGAGGGTGTGACCTTTACATCTTACATATTCCTACCGTTGTAGGGGGTGACCTTTACATCATACCTATACCTCCCGTTCTAGAGTGCGACCTTTACATCTTACATATACCTCCCGTTGTAGGGTTGTGACCTTTACACCTTACATATACCTCCCGTGGTAGGGTGGGACCTTTACACCTTACATATACCTCCCCTGGTAGGGGGTGACCTTTACATCTTCCATATACCTCCCGTTGTAGGGTGTGACCATTACATCTAACATATCCCTCCCGTTGAAGGGTGTGACCTTTACACCTTACATATACCTCCCGTGGTAGGGTGGGACCTTTACACCTTACATATACCTCCCGTGGTAGGGCGTGACCTTTACACCTTACATATACCTCCCGTGGTAGGGCGTGACCTTTACACCTTACATATACTCCCGTTGTAGGGTGTGAACTTTACATCTTACAATTATCTCCCGTTGTAGGATGTGACGTTTACGTCTTACATATACCTACCGTTGTAGGGCGTGACCTTTACATCTAATATATACCTCCCGTTGGAGGGGGTGACCTTTACATCTTACATATACCTCCCGTTGTAGGGTTGTGACCTTTACACCTTACATATATCTCCCGTTGTAGAGTGTGACCTTTACACCTTACATATATCTCCCGTTGTAGAGTGTGACCTTTACACCTTACATATATCTCCCGTGGTAGGGTGTGACCTTTACACCGTACATATACCTCCCCTGGTAGGGTGTGACCTTTACATCTTACATATACCTCATGTTGTACGGTGTGACCTTTACACCTTACATATACCTCCCCTGGTAGGGTGTGACCTTTACACCTTACATATACTCCCGTTGTAGGGTGTGAACTTTACATCTTACAATTACCTCCCGTTGTAGGTAGTGACGTTTACATCTTACATATACCTACCGTTGTAGGGTGTGACCTTTACATATTACATATACCTCCCGTTGTAGGGTGTGCCCTTCACACCTTACCTATACCTTCCGTTGTAGAGTCTGACCTTTACGTCTTACATATACCTCCTGTTGTAGAGTGTGACCTTTACACCTTATATATACCTCCCGTTGTAGAGTGTGACCTTTACACCTTACATATATCTCCCGTTGTAGAGTGTGACCTTTACATCTTACAAATACCTCCCGTTGCAGAGTGTGACCTTTTCACCTTACATATACCTCCCGTTGTAGGGTGTGACCTTTAAATCTTATATATTCCTCCCGTTGCATAGTGTGACCTTTACATCTTACATATACCTCCCGTTGTAGGGTATGACCTTTACATCTTACATATACCTCATGTTGTAGGCTTACATATACCTCCCGTTGTAAGGTATGACCTTTACATCTTACATAACCCTCCCATTGTAGGGTGTGACCTTTACATCTTACATAAACCTCCCGTAGTAGATTGTAACCTTTACACCTCACATATACCTCCCGTTATAGGTTGTGACCTTTACATCTTGCACATACCTCCCGTTGAAGGGTGTGACCATTACATCTGACATAAACCTCCCTGAGTAGGGTGTGACCTTTACATCTTACATATACCTCCCGTTATAGAATGGGATCTTTACACCTTATAAATACCATCCGTTGTAGGGTGTGACCTTTACATTTTACATATACCTCCCGTTGTAGGGTGTGACCTCAGCTCAACACCTATGTATGGGAGTGGCCTACGATGGTTAACCATTTTCAAATACAACACTACTTCATTGACTTTTCCGGGGTCTGATATAAGCCGTTTCTTACCAGATTTATTTACCGACACGGTCAATGAATTCACTACTACGGGGCAGAACGGTACTTGTATCACACTCGTGTTTTTTTTACTAAATCACCAACAGCCTCCGTAACAAATTCTGCGTGCTCCAGGGCAGACTTATTGTTATTTGGAGGTTCGCTCAAAAATTGGATTGTGTACCCATATTCAACGATACTCAAAAGATGCTTATTAGCTTCAATTTCACGCCAAAATTCAAGGTGACTTTTTAATCGTCCTTTTACAGACATTTCAGAACAATGCGTACGCTTTTCTTCTAGATCAAAAACATGTTTTTGAAATATCAGGTCATTTACTGAACCGAGGTCCCTACCAAAATATGTAAAAAAAAAAGTACTCATCACTGATATCGTGTCCCTGCTCATTTACTGCCTTTAATGTCTCCTGTTGTGTCCGACCTTGTCCTGCCGCACTGCCACCTCCAGTGACCGAAATCTCCACAACGGTAACACATATCGTTGGAAGACGGTGCTCTCCCTGTGTTGAAACGAAAGGGCGCGTTCGATCCCCTCCCTTGAAAGGCGTTGTTTGTCGACGTCTGGTTATTCCCGTTCCCGTTGGTGTATGACGTTCTCCCGCCGTCTCTCCCAAGAGGACCAGTAACAGTACTGGGAGCAGAATTGCGGCGACGTGCCGCACAATGACTTTTTCTCGTTTTAATGTTCTTTAAAGCGCGGAACTCTGCATTCCTAATGCGCTTCTCGTCGTCAGAGTCCGAGGCTAGCTCGTCAGACTCGTACTCCTTTATTATCTCCCACCCGGCAAGCGATTTATCGGCCAGACGAATATGTTTGTTACGTTTCTTAACCGTACAAGTGATGTCCGAAATAAGATCTCTGGCCCTGTCAGTATCCTTCTTACGAATAGCATTCCCCACAGCCTCCAGGGATTCCTGAATTCCTTTGTTGAATTCAATTTGAACTTTGTTCCCGGCCTTCTTAATTTTCACTGTAGAATCTTCTTTAAGAGTTTTTGCAGCTTTCGCTGACGATATCTCATTGGACTGAGTAATATCGCGTTTGAAATTCACCAGCTGTGTAATCAGGTAATTCTTAAATCATGTGTATCACCGCCTTCAGCTTCGCTAGTTTCGTTACCGTCACCGGCTTGGACGTCGCTATCGCTCATCATCTGTAATATAATTTCTTGAAGTGAGTTGATGAATCTTCAAGATTCGAATGACTATGTTACCCTCAAACTACCTTTAATACTCTAAAGACACCCGTGCCGCACCTGTAACTCGTGCAGTTACACGTTACCCGTCCCGCCTCACGCGGCTACCCGTGTCACCTTGGTCTCATATCCGGACACTAGTACACCTGTACTACATGCACTCCATACGTTACAGTATACCGTGACTATAATAAATACATTTACATATACCTTCCGTTGTAGAGTGTGACCTTTACGTCTTACATACACCCCCCGTTGTAGAGTATGACCTTTACACCTTACATATACCTTCCGTTGTAGAGTGTGGCCATTACACCTTACATATATCTCCCGTTGTAGAGTGTGACCTTTTCACCTTACATATACCTCCCGTTGTAAGTTGTGACCTTTACATCTTACATTTTCCTCCCGTTGTAAAGTGTGACCTTTACATCTTACATCTACCTCCCGTTGTAGGGTGTGACCTTTGCACCTTACATATACCTCCCTTTGTAGGGTTCCACCTTTTCACTTTTCATATACCTTCCGTTGTAGTGTGTGACCTTTACATCTTACTTAAACGTCCCGTTGTAGTGTGTGACCTTAACACCCTACATATACCTCCCGTTGTAGTGTGTGACCTTTACACCTTACATATACCTCCCGTTGTAGGGTGTGACCTTAACATCTTACATATTCCTCCCGTTGTAGAGTGTGACCTTTACACCTTTCATATACCTCCCGTTGTAGGGTATGACCTTTACACCTTACATATACCTCCCGTTGTAGGGTGTGACCTTTACATCTGATATATACCTCCCGTTGTAGTGTGTTATCTTTACACCTTACCTATACCTCCCGTTGTAGGGTGTGACCTTCGAATTCACACCGTACATATATCTCTCGTTATAGGGTGTGACCTTTTCATCTTAAATATACCTCCCGTTTTAGTGTGTGACCTTTACACCTTACATATACCTCCCGATGTAGGGTTCGACATTTACACCTTCCATATATCTCCCGTTGTATGGTGAGACTTTTACACTTTACATATACCTCCCGTTGTAGGGTGTGACCTTTACATCTTACATATACCTCCCGTTGTAGGGTGGGACCTTTACACCTCACATATACCTCCCCTTCTAAAGTTTAACCTTTACATCTTATATATACCTCCCGTTGTAGGGTGTGACCTTTACATCTTACATATACCTCCCGTTATATGTTATGACCTTTACATCTTACATATACCTCCCGTTGTAGGGTTGTGACCTTTACACCTTACATATACCTCCCGTTGTAGGGTGTGACCTTTACACCTTACATATACCTCCCGCGGTAGGGTGTGACCATTACATCTAACATATACCTCCCGTTGAAGGATGTGACATTTACATCTTACATATACCTCATGTTGTAGGGTGTGACCTTTACATCTTACATATACCTCCC
>NW_018408442.1:11003-14070 GCF_002113885.1 Mizuhopecten yessoensis
CTCCCGTTGTAGGGTGTGAGCTTTACACCTTACATATACTTCCCGGTGACGGGTGTGACCTTTACAACTTACATATACCTCCCGTTTTATTGTGTGACCTTCACACCTTACGCATTCCTTCCGTCGTAGGGTGTGACCTTTAAATCTAACATAGACCTCCCAATGTAGTATGTGACCTTTACATCTTATATATACCTCCTGTTGTAGGGTGTGATCTTTACACATTACATATACCTCCCATTATAGTGTGTGACCTTTACATATACCTTCCGTTGTAGGGTGTAATCTTTACACCTTACATATACCTTCCCGTTGTAGGGTGTGACCTTTACATCTTACATATTCCTTCCGTTATAGAGTGTGACCTTTACATTTTACATGTACCTCCCGTTGTAGAGTGTGACCTTTACACCTTACATACATCTCCCATTGTATGGTGGGACTCTTGCACCTTACATGTACCTCCCGTTGTAGGGTGGGACCTTTACATCTTATATATACCTCCCTTTGCAGGCTTTTACCTTTACACCTTACATTTACCTCCCGTTGTAGGCTGTGACCTTCACACCTTACATATACCTCCCGTTGTTGGTTGTCACCTTTACATATACCCCCCGTTGTAGGGTGTCACCTTAACATTTCACATATACCTCCCATTGTAGGGTGTGACCTTCACACCTTACATATACATTTCGTTGTAGGGTGGGACCCTTACAACTTACATGTTCCTCCCGTTGTAGGGTTGGACGTTGACACCTTACATATACCTCCCGTTGCAGAGTGGGACGTTTACACCTTACATATACCTCCCGTTATAGAGTGTGACATTTGCATCTTACATATACCTCTCGTTGTAGGGTTTGACCTTCACACCTTACATATGCCTCCCGTTGTAGAGTGTGACCTTTATATCTTATATATCCCTCCCGTTGTAGGGTGTGACCTTTGCATCTTACAAATATCTCCCGTTGCAGGGTGTGACGTTGTCACCTTTACATATACCCCCCGTTGTAGGGTGTGACCTTTGCATCTTACAAATATCTCCCGTTGCAGGGTGTGACGTTGTCACCTTTACATATACCCCCCGTTGTAGGGTGTGACCTTTGCATCTTACAAATATCTCCCGTTGCAGGGTGTGACGTTGTCACCTTTACATATACCCCCCGTTGTAGGGTGTGACCTTTGCATCTTACAAATATCTCCCGTTGCAGGGTGTGACGTTGTCACCTTTACATATACCCCCCGTTGTAGATATATACCTCCCTTTGCAGGCTTTTACCTTTACACCTTACATTTGCCTCCCGTTGTAGGCTGTGACCTTAACACCTTACATATACCTCCCGTTTTAGTGTGTGACCTTTACACCTTACATACATCTCCCATTGTATGGTGGGACTGTTGCACCTTACATGTACCTCCCGTTGTAGGGTGGGACCCTTACATCTTATATATACCTCCCTTTACAGGCTTTTGCCTTTACACCTTACATTTACCTCCCGTTGTCGGCTGTGACCTTCACACCTTACATATACCTCCCATTGTAGAGTGTGACCCTTACATCTTACACATACCTCCCGTTCTAGGTTATGACCTTTACATCTCACATATACCTCCCGTTGTAGGGGGGGACCTTTGCATCTTATATATACCTCCCTTTGCAGGCTTTTACCTTTACACCTTACATTTCCCTCCCGTTGTAGGCTGTGACCTTAACACCTTACATATACCTCCCGTTATAGAGTGTGAAATTTACATCTTACATATACCTCTCGTTGTAGGGTTTGACCTTCACACCTTACATATACCTACCGTTGTAGAGTGTGACCTTTATATCTTATATATCCCTCCCGTTGTAGGGTTGTGACCTTTACCCCTTACATATACCTCCCGTCGTAGAGTGTGACGTTTACACCTTACATATACCTCCCGTTGTAGGGTGTGACCTTTGCATTAAAGATAAACCTCCTGTTGAAGGGTGTGACCTTTGCACCTTACATAAAACTCCCGTTGTAGGGTGTGAGCTTTACACCTTACATATACTTCCCATTGTAGGGTGTGACCTTTACATTTACCTTCCGTTGTAGGGTGTAACCTTTACACCTTACATATACCTTCCCGTTGTAGGGTGTGACCTGTACACCTTGCATATACATCCCGTTGTAGAGTGTGACCTTTACACCTTACATATTCCTCCCGTTATAGAGTGTGACCTTTACACCTTACATATACCTCCCGTTGTTGGTTGTCACCTTTACATATACCCCCCGTTGTAGGGTGTCACCTTAACATTTCACATATACCTCCCATTGTAGGGTGTGACCTTCACACCTTACATATAACTCCCTTTGTAGGTTATGACCTTTGCATCTTACAAATATCTCCCGTTGCAGGGTGTGACCTTTACACCTTATATGTACCTGTCGTTGTAGGGTGGGACCTTTACACCTTACATATACCTCCCGTTATAGGGTTTGACCTTTACATCTTACATATACATCCCGTTGTAGGGTGTGACCTTTACATCTTACATATACCTCCCGTATGTATGTATGCTAATATATTTATATAGGTGTGAGTGTTTTTATATGTATGTATGTATCATATTATATGTATGTATGCTATTTTATGTATGTATGATATTATATATATACATGTATGCTGTGATATGTATGCATTTGTGCTGTGATAAGTATGTAAGTATGTATGCTGTAATATGTATGCAGGTATGCTGTTATATGTGTGTATGTTATTAGATGTATGTATGCTTTAATGTATATGTATGTATGTTATAGTGTTGCATGTATGCTGTTATTTGTAAGTAGGTATGATGTTATATGTATGACGTAATATGCATGCATAGATGTTGTTATGTGTGCATAAATGCTGTGATATGTATTCATGTATGCCGCGATAGATATTCATGTATCTGTTATATGTATGTATTTATGCCGTTAAATGTATGTATGTATGCTGTTATATGTATACATGCATGCTGCTATGTATGTTGTTTACTGATATATGGATGTAGGTTTACTGTTATATGTATGGATGCTAATATATCTATGAA
>NW_018408443.1:0-1849 GCF_002113885.1 Mizuhopecten yessoensis
AGCAATAACTTGTGACTCGATCTACAAGATAAATGAATCTCCCTTCCAATGATACTTCTATACTATTAATATGTTCGGTTAGATTTAAATGGGGTCAATCAAAGTCATCTGTGTCTTTTCGGTTATAAAGCCAATCCTAGTGGTGTAATAGTGATTTCATTTGGAAGTGATTTGCGTATATGGGTGACAAGGTTTATGTATTTCAATGTGGTGTGTTTCGATCTGCACGATAAATGAATCTCCCTTTCAAAAAGATCATTATAAGTGTAACAATTAGTGTAATTTAAGGACACGCCTCCGTGTATGAAACCGTAGGCGTAGATTTTTGGTGTGGTATTTTTCTACTAAGGGAAAATAATATCATTCAAGATTATCAAAAAATATATTATTCATTGTGGCCGGAAAAATCATCAGAAACGTTACAAATACTATATAAGTGTGCAGACATATTATTTGTATATCTAAAAGAAGCTTGTTTTAAACTATTGGGTAACATACATCAACGAGCAATACTGAGTTGTTAAAACTTCCACAAGTTTTTATTTTTTTTCATTCATTAAAATTCAAAAGATATAAGGGACACTTAATAGTATTATCAATAAGCTAGCAATGTATATAGTACGTAACAAAATGTCTTACACGTGAAACAAGAGGTCCAGAGGGCCTGCATCGCCCACCTGAATATTTTAGCAGTAATAGCAAAATATGTTCATTAAATAGTATACTGTACTACGAATACTTCACTCGCAAACTTTGTCGGC
The DNA here is from genome assembly GCF_002113885.1 of Mizuhopecten yessoensis. Lineage (NCBI taxonomy): Eukaryota > Metazoa > Mollusca > Bivalvia > Pectinida > Pectinidae > Mizuhopecten > Mizuhopecten yessoensis. The sequence continues at coordinate 762 of NW_018408443.1, forward strand.
TCCATCCATTGAAGCTATCAGCCAAATATTATGAATCAATGTATTTTGGTTCTTCAGAATAAAACGTTCGAAATGTAGTTGAACTCTGTGACCTTTTAAGTAGGTTTAGGAAATTTTCATTTGCAAACTGTGGTGAGCTGAGCTCTATCCTAAGAAGCCACCAGCCAAATATCATGATTATATGCCTTTCAATTAATCAGAATAAGTCGTTTGATGGTTTTCGCTGTAGTTGACCCCCGAGACATTGAATGTAGATCCAGGTTATTTTCATTCGCAAACTTCGTCATGTTCGATCCCAGAAAGCTACCAGTCAAATATTAAGAATCAATAACTGTCAGTTCTTCAGAAGAAGTTGTTTCAAGTGTTTGACATATTTGTCCCCAGTGACGTTGAAAGTAGGTGGAGGTCATTTTCATTCTCAAACTTTTCTCAAAATATCATGACTCTAGTCCTGTCCGTTCTTCAGAAGAAGTCGTTTAAATTTAAAGTGGACGGTCGACGGACGCCGCGCCATGACATAAGCTCTAATGTAATTCGGGCAGGTGAGCTAAAAAATATAATAGTGTTTAATTTTAGGTTCACTTCTTCTAATGCATCTTCTCTTTTAAAAAAAAAAAAATTCTATACATTTTTAATACATTAAACACTTCTATTATTGCCATAACTTTGTCTTTAGTTTTCAAATAGTTTGGTTATTCAGAGCTTTCATTGTAATTAGGTTAAAATCAATTACCAAATTTCAGTTTCCATATGTTCTAGGTATGATTAATTCCCGGATAAAGTTCGGTTAATTTATCATGAAAATATTGGGCGTCTCCGTTACATGTAGGTCAATGACTGTAATAAGTGTTTACAATATCTATTATATCGCACATCTGAACAAGGAAAGCAACGTTTGATAGTATTTAACCCTCGGCACTTAAAGACAATTCTTCTGGAACTCATATTTTGGGTTTGATGTTCGTAGCCCTGGCCAAAAAACTAATTATGATTCCATCCATGAACCTGAAAATATAACTGGCTTAGCATAACTTCATCTCTACCAAATAAAGTATCTGTTCTATAGTACAGAATCTAGGTGATACAAA
>NW_018408443.1:10982-11056 GCF_002113885.1 Mizuhopecten yessoensis
AGTGACGTGAAAAAAATGCAAGAAATTAATAGAAAATTTCATGATTTTCCCGTTCAATACGATATATCTATTTC
>NW_018408443.1:16041-16190 GCF_002113885.1 Mizuhopecten yessoensis
ATTGTCAAGCATGACGTCATTACAACTCTGCGTCAAAAACTATGCTACACATTTCCGCGCTTTTCTGATGTAGNTAAAACAGTGTGTGGCAAAATGTGTCTAGCAGTCGCGAGGAGTAATAACTAGTATTCGAAGGGGCGGGGGCCAAG